>NC_018468.1:0-161584 GCF_000277815.2 Encephalitozoon hellem ATCC 50504
AATAATCAAAATCATCAACATACACAATTCACAAAATAAAAAAAAAAGCCAGAATCACACAACAAAAAAACTAAAACTAACATCACGCACATCATCACACACAAACACAACAGCATAAACACAAACAACTATCTCACACAACACACATCATCACTCACCCATAACCTAAACACACAACAAACACACACAAAACAAAAAAAACACCACACAGCACCACGCATCACACACAACACACCCTCTCACACACAAAAACACAAAATGCACAGCCTCAAAATGTCGGAATACTCCTCCATTCGTACAGCTTGCATCCACAACGGTCGTCTTCCGCTAATCATAATACAGCGCAGTCAGTCTTCAGGCTTAGAGGCCTTCAGCCATTATACTCCCGACGTAGCTCCGCAACAGCCAGCAGGCACGCCGCTCCACCAGAGGTCGCAATCAAGAGTTCCTTCTCGTACTATCAAGATTTACTGCACAGTCAATCACAGTAGGGTAAAACTAACCTGTCTCACGACGGTCTAAACCCAGCTCACGTTCCCTGTTGGTGGGTGAACAATCCAACACTTCGCAATTTCTGCTTCACGATGATAGGAAGAGCCGACATCGAAGAATCAAAAAGCAGCGTCGCTATGATCGCTCGGCTGCTACAAGCCAGTTATCCCTGTGGTAACTTTTCTGTCACCCATGTCCCAAACACTAATAGGACATGGGATCTCTAGGCCAGGGTTTCCCCCAAAACAATCCCGCAATAGGAATAGTCTCAAGCAGGCTTATGCCCTTGTGCTCCACGCGTGGTTTCCTTCCCCGCTGAGCCCGCCTTAGGACGTCTGCGTTAATCTTTAGCAGTCGTGCCGCCCCAGCCAAACTCCCCACATCCATAAATAAACCGCTGAGGCGCAGTCATAGTGGTCTCGCACAAACTCCCCACCTCTCTTCATAACCACCCCCAGCACTTCTCACATGCTAGAGTCAAGCTCAACAGGGTCTTCTTTCCCCGCTGATCAGCCCAAGCCCGTTCCCTTGGCTGTAGGTTCACAATACAAGTCGTAGGGACAGTGGGAATCTCGTTGCTCCATTCATGCGCGTCACTAATTACATGACGAGGCATTTGGCTACCTTAAGAGAGTCATAGTTACTCCCGCCGTTTACACTCGCTTAAACTTAAAAAGTCATAACTAAAAGTGCACTGGGCAGAATTCACTTTGCGTCCTTTCGCAAAGCTATGTTTTTAGTAAACAGTCAGATTCCCCACAATAAACAGTTCTAGCACGCTAGAGCCAATCCTTCTCCCAAAGTTACACATCCATTTTGCCGACTTCCCTTACAACCTTTAAATAAAACGCTTCCGTGGCAAACAGTGGACACCAGATGCGGTATAGGTACGACACATACACTTCTTTTTCATCGGAACAGGCACTCCCCACATCAGTTGCTTCGTCTCTTAACAATCCACAACAAAAATCACCCTAGTTCTGCTATCCTAGAGTAAAGGTTACCCCCATCCGTCATCATCAAGTCGCCTCAAAGCATACATACACACAATCGTCAATGCGTCTCCGTATAAACAGTCGATTCACCCCTAAAAATAGGGAACCCTCGTCCACATCCTAAATCATTTTCTTGTTACTACTACCAAGATCTGCTCATATCACCCCTCCACCCCCGCTCACGCGAGGACCTTCATCAGAATAATATCGCCCTCTTACTCAGCAAAACCACAGCGGCATCAGATAGCAATTCAATCCCTTCCATTTTCTCCAGCGCCCAATTCGGTAGGTACGTTGCAACACGTTTCTTAGCGGATGCCAACCTCCATGGCCACCGTCCAACTGTCAAAATCAAACCGCCAGATTCACTTCCCTTGCATAAGACTCCTTAGCCGCAAAAAAGGTTCATCCCTCCTCGCACATCATGCTTACCACAATATGCCCACTAGCAACATCATTAAAAGACATCTTCAAAGTTTAACGACAAAAGTCATTAGTGCTTTACAACATCTTACATAAATAATCAGTCGCCGCCGTCCTGAGAGACATTTCAGAGGGAACCAGCTACCAGATGGTTCGTTTGGTCTTTCGCCCCTATGTCCATATCATGCCATCGAGTTGCACGTCAGAATGGCTTAGATCCTCCAGAACACTTTCGCATCCCTTCAATCAATACAAACATAGTTCACCATCTTTCGGGTCGGATCATCACATCCAATCGCTCTCGCTCAACAATGTAATCATCCTCTCCTTGGTCCGTGTTTCAAGACGGGTGGGAAAAAAACCCCCATTCACTCAATCCATTTTCATTTCTCATCATTAATCTTTTCACACTTCAATCACTCTACTTATTCGCTATCGGTCATCATCACATATTTAGCCTTGGATGCACATACCACCCACATTCAGGCTGCACTACCAAACAACCCTACTCATCACAAAAAAAGACAACACTTACAGGCCTATCACCCCCTAAGAAAACAGATTCCAATCCGTCCTCAGCATCGTCATCCTAATTCACAACTCACACACGTGATTACCACACAGGCTCATATCCTTTCACTCGCCGCTACTCAGATAATCCTATTTAGTTTCTTCTCCTCCCTTTAGTAATATGCTTAAGTCAAAGGGGTCCACAGGCGCACAAACACCTAATTCAGACATCCGCTAAAAAAAACGGCATATCGTCCTCCAGCACGTCCTTCATCGCAGATAATGCCAATCAATCCCATGGATAGAGAAAGAAAAACTAAAAAACTAAAAATCCCCACAAAATAATCAAATCAACATACTGATCCTGCTGCTGGTTCTCCAACAGCAGCCATGTTACGACTTATATCTTATCTAACACGAAAGACTCAGACCTCTCAATCTTCGTCCACTGCGTCATCTTAGATAGCGACGGGCGGTGTGTACAAAGGACAGGGACACATTCAAAATAACTTGTTCAATCATTCTTACTAGGAATTCCACGTTCAGAAGCCCATTACACAGCTTCATCCCTCACAGTAGCCCACATAGGCATCTATCGTAGTGCGCGTGCCGCCCGCTTCATCTCAGGGCATAACGGACCTGTTCTGTTCCATTCCTCCCTTGCCCCATAGAGCACAGTCAAAAAGGGTCTCACATCTTACGTAACTTAATCCAAAGCTCACGCCATCCATTTAAAACGGCCATGCACCACCGCCGTAAGCATCATGTAAAAACACTCTCACACTCACTTCAGAACCGGTAAGTTGCCCCGCGTTGAGTCAAATTAAGCCGCACACTCCACTCCTTGTGGTGTCCTTCCGTCAATCTCTTCAAGTTTCACTCTTGCGAGCATACTATCCCCAGAACCCACATACTTAAGATTTCTCTCGGACAACACTAAAACAGTCCCGTCCAGTCGGCATCGTTTACTGCTAGAACTAAAACGGTATCTAATCGATTTCGATCCTCTAGCCTTCGTCCTTCATCACCACAAAAGTCCAAGAACACAGCCTTCGCTTCTCTTCGTCCAGTCAGGGTCTTCGTATTTCACCCCTCGCCCAACTATCCAGTGCCCCTCGTCCTCTGCTACAATAAAACTACATCCACTAAAAACCATAAACATCACTCAAAAGACATACAAACAACTACGGACATTTTAACTGCAGCATTCACCATAGACACTACTGGAGCAGGTATTACCGCGGCTGCTGGCACCCGACTTGCCCTCCAGTAAATCACAACAAATTTATACTTGCTAAACATCTTACTTCTCATAACCGCCTCCCCAATAAGGATTAGGCAAGTTTCGCGCCTGCTGCCATCCTTGGACGTAGTAGCCATCTCTCAGGCTCCCTCTCCGGAATCAAACCCTGATCCCCCGTCTCCCGTCTCCGCCTAGTTAGGCCATTACCCTAACTACCAGCTGATAGGCCTACAACTTACTCGGTACGCAGTAGCTACAAACTACCACCCCCAGAACTTACCTGCAGTTTCCCACAGTTACATCCAGGCTCCCAATCAAATCATCGTACTATCACTGAGCCGTCCGTCAATCCCCCATAAAGGCTTCATAAACATGCATGGCTTAGCCCCAGAGAATAGCATCCACGTCAGGCAGAATCAACCTGATGCTAAAAACTCACACACATCATCACAAACACAACACACCACACACAAATACTAACCAGTCACAACACAACACATCAAAAATCCCTTGCTTCTGGCTTCACTCACTGCATCTCTGGCTGTGGCAAGCTCATCAACAACCTCATCCACTTCTCTCTCCATATCTTCAACCATCCCCCTAATTCTCTCGTCATCACAATCCTTCAGCCTATCAAGAGCCTCCCTGCTGCTCTGGATCTCTTGCTCAAGACCCTCCATCTCTTTCATCTTCGTCTGCCGATATGTCTCCAGATCTCCACTCGTGTCCATGCTATCATCAGCCCTCGACTCCATATCCCTCAATGGATGGGCCACACAAAACTAAAAACATCCCCTGCAATATTCATATAAATATTTAATGTCATAACTAATCAATCTCTCTATCATAACCACTCACAGACAGGCACACATAAACACAACAGCATAAACACAAACACCACATCACACAAAGCTTCACAGTACCAACTTGTCGCCTCTGCACAATCTATCATGTCCGTGACTTCTTTGAAAAGGTCCCTCTTTTCTTCTGATAGCTTCCAGCCCCGATCACTACCAAGGAAGGCTTGGATCTTGTATTCTAGAACAAGAAGGCTTTTGACACACAAACACTCTCGCTGCCAGACTCTAAATAGAGCCTCAATACATCTCAGATAATCATCATTAAGCACAGTCTCACCACCATTATTGGCCAACACTTTAGCAATCTCTTTTGCCAAATCAGTCTTATCCATGGGATGGCATCCTTGATTGGCATCCGCGACAGGGATTCTCCGTATAGGGATAATGACGAACATCTCGATTATAGCAGTTCACAGAGTATATCACACAGACGCAACATCACCCACTACCCAATCACATCTAAGAAATCCACCCCCAACAACAGGCAGGAGCAGAGACAGGAGCAGCAATCCATCTTGCCTCCCAACTTCACCACACAATCCATAAACACCCACATACAACATCCCATGCATAGCAAGAATTCCAGCAGAGACACAGCCTCAACAGAAGACCTACGTTTTGTAAACACTAATGTCATGCTGAGCCACCTTCCATCGAGGACAGATCCCATTTCTGCTGCCCTCATCTCCTTCTACTCCAAGAACTTCGGTGTCTCTCCCCGGGGCACGACAGAGAACACCTGGTAGCTTGGCCGATCAGAGCCCTGCTGCCCACATGCTGGAAAAGCAGGACACAGCCTTGGCAGGAAGACCGTCCTTACTGTAGAAATGGCTAGCCGGGAATGCCCGTCTCCATCCAATAAACCTATGCCTATGATTCTCTATGCATCCACCCACTGCTCTTCTGCATCAGAAGACACACCTCACACACACTCCTTTATTGTGCAAACGAGCAGTCACTCTTCTCCGCACAGCCCAATCAGGACACACATCCAAAACAGGATATTGCGCCTCCCTCGCCACCACTTGCCTCTCTCCTTAACTCTCAACTACATAAGCAACCATCCCGTCCATCCCTGCAATGAACTCAAAGACTCTTTTTCTTTTCTCACTCTCGTTCCTCGCAAAGGCTCTTGCAACGAGCGGTGACGGTAATGGCAGTGGCGACCTCACCGGGGGAATAAACAAAGCCAAAGAAATGCTTGGAGATGGCAATGGTGGAGGTAACGACAATCCTTTGAGTGGCAACAGCTCACAGCTTGGGGAATGCGAAGGCGATGGTAACAATGGTAATGGTAATGGAGAGGATGAGTAAGCTAGAACAATGAAAGCCAAGAAGGAGACAGCCACCCCTTCTATAATACAATAAAACTATACAAGTCAAACATCTCCAAAAATCTACAGAGAACCCTGTTTATTCACTCAGAGGAGCAGAGTCCTGCAAGGATCTCGTCTCTTACTCCTCTCATCCTTCTTCTCCACTCAATCTCGTCTCGCACCTTCTCAATGCTCAGACTGCTTCCAGAGTGCTTGATCCCAGAAAGGAACTCGGACACTTTCTCCACCATTGGGTCACTGCTCACATGCCGGAGAGACATCACAATGGTGTTGTATAGCATCACATTCTTCTGCACCATCGAATAAAGCTCCTCCCGGTGCGACACAACATACTCAACCATCTCGTCACGGAAGTTCCCGCTTCTGCAGATTATTGCTATCACCACACCAATGTCCTCAACACTGAACTCGCACAGCCTCTTCACAACCTCTGCAAAGCTCTCCTTCCTCTTTATCCCGCTGAACCCACTTATCACTTCCCATCGGGTTCCAGGCCTCCTTCCACTCTTGTACTCCCCAATCAGGTGCTCAAGGTTGTCGTCAACAACTCCCTTGTACACAATCCACCGAAGTTCTCCAAGCTCCGCTCCCTCCTCGACGTGCCGCCTCCACAGCTCAGACACCTTCCTCATCGCAGAGGCACTTCCAACCTCAATGCCAACAGACAGCAGGTACTTGTTCATGCTGATCCTTTCCACAGACGTCTCACACACAGAGGTGTCAATAGACTCAATCCTCTCCTCAATCAGCCCCAGAACTCGCTTGTCAACCGCAGACACAATCTCGGCATCGTCGTAGAACACACTCCGGATCCGCATCAGCTTCTCAACCGTGCTTCGGGCAACACAGTATCCGTCAGAGTAGTACTCCCCTATCTTCCGGAGCCTCTCTCCAATCCCTCCATACAGTCCAAATCCAAGCCCAAACACATCCTCGACCATGTTCACTCGGTCCATGTCGCCCATCTCCTCAAGCCTCTCCTCAAGCCTTCTCAGTGCATCGGCCTCGTACAGCACCCGGTAGAACCCTGCATACGAGCTGTTCACCTTGTACACATCGCTTCTCCGTGGAATCACAACCTCTCTCTCTCCAACCTCAATGCTTTCGTTCTCTCCAGACCCCCATGTTATCACAACAGGCACAATCCACATGCTGTCGTCGCTTTTTCCAAGCATCGAGTATCTCCTCTGCGACAGAACGAGGTTCTCCCCACTCTCGCTGACACTTATCACAGGGTATCCTGCCTGCGAAATCCATCCCTCAACCATCGACGAAATGTCCTTTCCATAGGACTCCCCAATCGCCTTCCACAGGCTCATTCCATTCCCGTTCCCATACATGTGCTCCTTGATGTATCGCCGGATCCCAGACATAAATACAGACTCCCCAACATACTTCTCAACCATCCTGATGATGCTTGCTCCTTTGCTGTAGCTGATCGCATCAAAGATCTCTCCAATCTCTCCAGGATCGGAAACCTCCATCCGGATCTTGTGGCTCTTTCCAAGCCCATCCTCAAGCATCCCCCGTATCACATTCCACAGCACAAACTCTCCCTCGACATCCCAGTCAACATACTCCTTCCCTATCTCAGACATCCCCTTGAACGATATCCATGTTGCAAATCCCTCGTTCAGCCACAGGTCGTCCCACCACTCCATCGTCACAAGGTTTCCAAACCACATGTGCCCCAGCTCGTGGCACACAGTTTCAGCTACATTCTTCTTTTGCTCAACACTGTCCTTTCCATCAGAGTACAGAAGACTCTCCTTTCGGAACGTAATGAGCCCCCAGTTCTCCATCGCTCCACTGCCAAAGCTCGGAATCCCAATCATGTCTATCTTTGCCATCCCCTTCTCAGGAAACTCATACTCAATCCCAAAGTACTCCTCAAAGTAGTCGATGCATCTCTTTGCAACCTCAAGCCCATACCTTCCCCACGACGCCTCTTCCTTCCCCTGTCCATACACCCTTAGCCTCACTCCAGACTTGCTCCAGTCCTCAATGTACTCAAGCTCGCCAGCAACAAATGCAACAAGATATGTAGACATCTTGCTTGTCTTCGTGAAGTACTCAATCGCCCTGTCTCCATACTCCTTCCGCAGCGAAGGCACAGAGGGGCTGTTCGACAGAACAACAAGGTTTGACGGCGCATCAATCGAAATGCTAAACGTTGCCTTCATATCGGGCTGGTCAAAGCATGGAAACACCCTTCTTGCATCCGTCGGCTCAAAGTGTGTGCTGTAGACCTTCGACTCTCCCCCGCTCTTGTAAAACCCAACCAGACCAGAGTTGTAGTCTCCGCAGAACTCTCCCACAATGTATCCTTCTCCCTTGGGTATCGTCGAGGGAAACCTGATCCTTACAACCTCGTACTCCTTCTCGTCGTCTCCCATGACCACCTCTCCATCAATCCTCCTTCCATCAATCTCAATCCCTGCACTCAGTACGTCAAGCTCCTTTGCATTCATCATTATCTCATCCACAGGCTGCGAGATATCCACCCGGATCCCTACGTTTCCGCAGAACCCCGTGTCCATCACCTTCACATGCAGGTCGTAGTGCGAAGGAACAACAGTCCTGTCCAGCCTTCGAGGAAATTCTGTCCCACTGCTTCCTTCCATTTTTCTGCCTTCAATCATGGGCATCAATCCAATCATCAATTCAATCCACTTCATACCCTTTGTTTTTACTCTTCATTATATCACTTGCAATAAATATTCCCATGTTTGCCTTAATTGTTGCCTTTGCCAAGAACAAGGGGATAGGAAAGAACAACAGGCTGCCCTGGCCTCCTCTAAGAACAGACATGTCCTGGTTCAGAACCCTTTCCCAGAGTGTTCCCCTCATTACTTCAGACCGCATCGATCTTTCTCCATCCTCGTCGAATGCCGTAGTGATGGGGAGGAAGACATGGGACTCGATTCCTCCCAGGTTCCAGCCCCTTCCGAACCGCACGAATATTGTTCTATCAAGAAGGCCGGGGATCAGCACAGAAAACACGCTCTTCATCTCAGCATTTGGAGACATCGAGCACTTGAGGATTCCTTCGTCCTCGATGGTGTTTGTGATAGGAGGACACGACATCTACAGCCTTGCGATCCAGAGCGGGAGGGCCCATATTATATTTGCTACCGAAATCTCTGAGTCTCTTGAATGCGATGTGTTCTTTCCCCGCATAGACTGGGACGCCTATGAAAGAAGAGACATTACACGTGAGGTCTCGGGACTCGTTGGCAAAGACCTTGCAGATGCCTTCTACAACACAGAGGCGAATGCATTTACAGAGAACGGAATAACCTTCAAGATGTTTATTTATATTAAACACGGGGCCCTATAGCCACTGCCGGCCCAATAAAAACCTTGATCCCAAGGATCCATATGCCTCAGGAACCAAGACATCCAGAGCGTCAGTATCTTGATCTAGTGAAACACATACTGGAAAGCGGAGTCAAGAGGATGGATAGAACGGGCACAGGGACACTGTCTGTATTTGGAGCAACGATGAGGTTCTCTCTTGAGGACAACACGTTTCCCCTGCTGACCACAAAAAGGGTCTTCTACAAAGGCGTTGTTGAGGAGCTTCTGTTCTTCCTCCGGGGGCAGACTGACTCGAAGATCCTCGAGAAAAAGGGAGTTAGGATCTGGGAGAGGAACGGGTCGAAGGAGTTCCTGCAGTCTCTGGGGATTGACAGGGAGGAGGGGGACCTTGGGCCGATATACGGATTCCAGTGGAGGCACTTTGGGGCGCCGTACGAGACATCTGGGTCTAGCTATGAGGGCAAGGGGGTGGATCAGATCAAGGATGTGGTTGATATGATCAGGAAGAATCCCAACAGCAGAAGAATGGTTGTGTGTGCATGGAATCCTGTGGCGCTGGGAGAGATGGCGCTTCCACCCTGCCACGTGCTCTTCCAGTTCAATGTGATGGAGGGAAAGCTGAACTGTGCAATGTACCAAAGGTCTGGAGATGTTGGGCTGGGAGTTCCCTTCAACATAGCCTCGTACTCACTGCTAACGATAATGGTTGCACACCTGACTGGGCTTCAGCCTGGGGAGTTTGTGCACTTCCTTGGGGATACCCACATATACCTGGACCATGTTGACTCGCTGAGGCTGCAGCTGGAGAGGGTACCAAGGCCCTTCCCAAAGCTTTTTATCAGGCCAAAGGAGAGTCGGGAAAGGCTGGAGGACTTTGAGTACGAGGACTTCTTGCTTGTGGGGTATGATCCGCACCCTCCGATCAAGATGGACATGAGTGTCTGAGAGGAGTGTTTTCCCTCCAACGGTATTTAAGTTTGTGGAGGGGGAGAGGCATGGTGGACGCGAAGGAGAAGGGGTTCTGGACAGAGGCGATGGCGACGTCTGATCCTGAGCTCTATGCTCTTATTGGCGGGGAGATTGAAAGGCAGAAGAGTACAATAAACCTAATAGCAAGTGAGAACTATGCTCATCTGAGTGTGATGGAGGCAAGTGGGTCTGTACTGACCAACAAGTACTCTGAGGGTAAGGTGGGAGGAAGATACTACGGAGGGACTGAGTGGGTGGACAGGATCGAGGTTCTCTGCCAGAAGAGGGCTCTTGACCTGTTTTCGTTGGATCCCGAGGTATGGGGGGTCAATGTGCAAGCATACTCTGGGAGCCCTGCAAACTTTGCTGTCTACACAGGGATTGTTCCTCCTGGAGGGAGGATCATGGGGCTTGACCTGCCGTGCGGAGGGCACCTGACACACGGATACAAGACAAAGACAAGAAAGATATCTGCCACCAGCGTTTACTTTGACTCGAAGCCTTACAGGATAGGCGACGATGGGCTTATTGACTACTCTGGGCTTGAGAAGTCCTTCATGGAGTTTCTGCCGCAGATACTGATCTGCGGGTACAGTGCATATTCTCGGGACATTGACTACAAGAGGCTTTCGCAGATAGCAAGCAAGAACAATGCGTTTCTGTTTGCAGACATTTCGCACATCTCTCCGTTGATTGCCTCTGGCCTGATGGAGAGCCCGTTCAGGCACTGTGACGTGGTTATGACAACGACGCACAAGGGGCTGCGGGGGCCTCGCGGGGCTCTTATTTTCTATAGGAAGAGCGTGAGGAAAGGGGAGGATGTTGTGGATCTTGAGACGAAGATCAACTTTGCAGTGTTTCCGATGCTGCAGGGGGGACCGCACAACCACACGATTGCAGGGATTGCCTCTGCGCTTCTGCATGCAAGGACACCCTCGTTTGCGGAGTACACGAGCCGGGTTGTGGAGAACTCGAGGGCACTGTGCAACTACCTGCTGTCTCTAGGATTTGAGATTCCCACTGGGGGGACTGACAACCATATGTTTCTGGTGGATCTCAGGAGTAAGGGGGTTGATGGAAGCATTGTGGAGCAAGTGTGTGACAGGCTTGGGGTGAGTGTGAACAGAAACACTGTTGTTGGAGACACCAGCCCACTGAATCCGTCTGGAATACGCATTGGCACGTATGCAGTGACTGCCCGAGGGTTTGGGACTAGCGAGATGAAGGAGGTTGGAGACATAATCAACGGCATTGTCACTCTGTGCAGAGAGATGTCCATGGGGAAGAGGATGTCCAAGGCAGAAGTTGAGAAGGCGGTGTCCAGCAAGGAGTTTATGTGCAATGGCCTGGTTGTGGATCTGAGAAGGAGAATATCCAATCTTGTGGAGGCATATCCTATTTACCGGTAGTTTATTAAAACGTTTCCTATGAATGGCGGCCCAATAAAACATTTATCTACCCTTATCTCTATATCTGATGAAAGGAATATCTCACTGGACTATATGGCGGAGGCTGTTTTCTATGGCGAGGCCTACATCCATGGCCGAGATGCTAGTCATGGCTGCACTGGCCCTGTGCATCTTTTTTGGGAAGTGGCTTGACGTGGCCTCGATCAAGAGGCGAGGCATGATCATCAATAGCCTTGGAGACGTCAAAGGAGTAGGTGCTGTAGATGTGTCTTCTATCTGCAGCAATGCGATGACCTTCTTTGTGTTCCGGACGCTCTCCTCTGTGCTCATAGAGTCGAAGAGCATTCTCTTTTCGGTAATAGCAAACAGGATTGTGGAGGATATGACAACGCGTGTCCTCCATCTTGCAATACACTCTGCACACTCGTATGAGATAAAGCCGACGAACCTTAACAGGGTTGTGGAGAGAGGGAACAAGAAGGTGTGCAAGGTTCTCGGGAAGATCCTGACCATTGCAGTTCCAGCGTTCTACAACCTCATTCTTTTGTTCAGAGAGGTCTATGCGATGTTTGGTACCAGGTACTTCTTTCCTGCTCTCCTCACTGTTGTTGTCTACACGGGATACACCTACGTGGCTCTGAGGATCCGCTCTCGGTATAAGAGGAGGATCAACCATGCAGACAATCTGGTCTCCAAGAGGATCCACGAGTGTATTTCGAACATCGACCTTGTCAGGGCATGCTGCTGCGAGGAGATGGAGGAGTCCAGGGTTGCGGAGGTTATGAGGAGGATGTGGGGCCTGAAGCTTTATGACAAGGGGTGTGTGGGGGTGATAAACTTTGGGCAGAGGACGCTGTTTACGATTCTTTTTGTGTACACTGTTCTTAAGGGCGTCCAGGATGCATCGGCCTCTGCAATGGCGGTTGGGGATCTAGCCACGCTCTTTTCGTTTGTCCTTTCGATTGATACCTCTATGTGGACGCTTGGGACGATTGCAAGGGACATGGGGTTTTGGATGACTGACTGCACGGACCTCCTCACTCTTTATGATGGGCTTGAAAGGGATGTGGAGGAGAGTTCTGGGGCAGCCCTGCAGAATGCAGCAAGGAAGCCAGGGTCTCTGTGGATGCCTGAGCACAGCAAGTCTCTTAGCGGGACTGGGGAGTCTGAGGGGGGCAGAGGAGTGGCGGCGATTGAGTTTGAGGATGTCAAGTTTTCGTACCCGCGCTCTACCGGTGTGCTCAAGGGCCTATCTTTCCGGGTTATGAGGGGGGAGCGTGTTGGGATAATTGGGAGGTCTGGGTGTGGGAAGAGTACGATTGTGAAGCTTCTTCTGATGCTGCATAGGTACAGCGGATCGATCCGGGTTTACGGGTCTGAGATCAGGGAGATGTGTCCTAGGGCGCTCAGGAGTTCGATTGGATGCATTCTCCAGGACGCCCTCTTCTTTGACGAGAGCATCCTCTACAATGTGAGGTATGGGAATTCTGAGGCTGGGATGAGCGAGGTTTTGAAGGGGTGCAGGGATGCCGGGCTGTGTGAGGTGATCAGAAAGAAGGGGCTTGACTCTCGGATGGGGGATCTCAGTGGGGGAGAGGCGCAGATGGCATGCATTGCAAGGTGCCTGGCCAAGGATCCTCCGATGATGCTGCTTGACGAGGCAACGTCGAAGCTTGACGGATATGCAGAGAAGAGGGTTTTTGAGCTTCTGATGAGTCTTGAGGGCAAGACGATTGTTATGATACTCCACGACCTTTGGATGACCGAGCACATGGACAAGATCATTGTTGTTGAGGATGGGAGGGCTGTGGAGGTTGGAAGGCACTGCGAGCTGATGGAGGCCGGAGGGGTGTACTGGAGGATGAAGACGATGGGCTATTCTTGAGATGAGTACTACGAGAGATGCCCCACCCTGATGATAGAGGAAGTCTACAAGGACCTGGAGGAGATCCAGCGGGACATTGAGCGGGAGTACGAGGAGTTTGCAAGGAAGGACTTTGAGTGCAAGCTAGAGCACCACAAGCAGATCAGGCCGCTGCTTGCTCGGAGGGACCGGGTTATTGCGTCGATGGTGCCTGGAGACTACTGGGGGCGTGTGTTGGGGAGGTACGAGGTTGGAGAGACGATACTTCCAAGAGGCATGAACAACGAGGTCAGCACGGGATGGGTGAGGTCGCTGCGTGTTGACTACCTTGATGGATATGCATACATGGTTGAGATTGAGGTGAACGAGAATGAGTTTGTGGGGAACAGTACTTTGAGGAAGAAGGCATATCTCTTTGAGGGGGAGGTTGAGAAGAGCGGAGTGAGATGGAAGGGGGACCGAAGATGGCCTGTGTTTGAGTTTTTTGAGACTGACACGGCGGACCTGGATGTCTTTGACATCCTGTATGAGGTTTATGTCAACTCTGTCACCTACTTCCTGACGTCCACCTGGGAATCTCCAGGTATAATTAATTAAAATAGTTTATGCTGAGCCTACCTCGGCTTTTCCTAAACTTCATAGAAATGATTCATATCGATTTGAATTTATTAAGATGAAGGAAGTGGCCTGTGTTTTATTAGATGTGAGTAAAACAAGTGAAGTGTTTCCCAGTTTGACTTTAAATGTATATGAAAGCTACTAATCTAAGGCTTGTTATAAAAAAGGTATCTAAGAAATTTTATTCTTCAATGAAAAGAACACCTCTTGGATAGAGCCCAGGTATCTCAGATATCTTCTTTGAATTTCTTTCAATGGGCGTTACATGGTTCATTCTGAATAAGCTGAATCTCTTTTTGTTGAGTTTTGTTTCGATCCTCTTGAAAAGATCCTCAATGGTGTCGTCCTTGGAGAATCCTAATATAGATGAAGTTCCATCTCCTAGCCATAGTTTTATCTTACAGTCTGAAATGTCCTCGCTTTTCTCGACAGCTGCATTCATCAACCTTTCATCTTCAAGCTTCTCCCTCTCAAGCTTTTCGGCCATATCTGCCTTGATTTGGTTTATAAGTTGCTCTCGATAAATCCTTTCTTTCATTATCTCCTCCCTTCTTTTCTTTTCAAGCTCTGCTGCTTCTCTCGGCATTTTGTTGTTGTACTCTTTCTTAGCCTCTTTGACACCTTTGCGGGATTTTTCTTGAGTAGAGCTTATGATAAAGTTGACCAGGAGATCAATGTCCCTCGATCCTGTCTCCTTTATGGCATTTTGAATTTCTTCCTTTGTGAACCCGCTTTGGACTAGATAGCTTATCACCTCACCGTCACTAACTTCGGCTTTGTTTCTCTCCTCCATCCTGGGGATACTTCCAGAGGACCCTCATTTAAAAGCTCAAATATTAAAGTAGATATAAAAGCCTGATTTATTTTATGGTTCTTGCTCCTGCTCCTCCAAATTTCCTTCTGCTGCTTTATATGCCTTAAACGACGTCTCCAGCAGCACTCTTTGCGCCTCCTGAATGTTTGAGTCCTCCCCCTTCCATATTTCCAGTACTCCGTTTGTAAGTGCTCTTGCAAAGCTGAAACTTAAGGTCCATGTTCTGCATCCTCTCTCCATATTTATTGCGTTCAGAAAGCTTATTGCATCCTCAGAACTATGGCCTCCACTCAGAAAGACAACACCTGGAACCCCACAAGGAATGGTTGACAAAAGGGCTCTGAATGTGTATGTAGCCACCTTTTTTGGCGTATACTTTTCGTCGCTAAGCATTCCGGGTGTGACATAGCTGGTCTTGATGAGAACGCCTGGGATGTAAACACATTCATAGTTTAAGTACTTCACCAATGTGCTTAATATCTGCCTGAACACTCTGTACGAGCTTTCTATGGTGTAATCTCCCTCAAGAAATATCTCTGGCTCCACGATTGGAACAAGGCCGTTCTTCTGGCATGTTATTGCATACTTTGCCAAAACAGAGCAGTTTTCGTTGATACAGTCTTCAGATGGGATCCCGTCGTAGAAATAAAACAGAGATCTCCACTTGGCAAACGTGGCATCTTTGAATGCAGAGGATTTGCATCTCAGGTCCAGGTCCTCAAGTCCCACTGAGATCTTTTCTTTCTCCTTATAATCAATTAGTCCTTTATCAAGCTTTATGCCTATTTCGATGCCCCTTTTCTTCAATATCTTTGTTAGTGGGACTCCATCTTCATTTGTTTGCCCGAACGTCTCCTGGTTTAGAATGACCCCGCCTATATGTCTCTCGAGCTCCTTGGTACTAAATAAGATTTCTCTGAACTTCCTTCTGTTCTCCTCGGTATTCTCAATTCCAAGCTTTTCAAACCTCTTGCCCAATGTTCCTGGGCTTTCATCAGCTGCAAGTATCCCCTTTCCATTTTCTAATATCTTTTTAGCCGTCATGCCTAGCTTCAATAGATGATCACAGTCCATTGTTGTAGAGATGGCTTTGTAGGGCATAATATAAAGCTGTTCCGCGCTTACTGCCCAATCTCCTTTGGAATCATTACTTTTACTATTGGGCCTTGTGCAGAGTCCCTGACCAATAGATTTCTCTTTGATCTTGCCAATTCTAAAAACACACACAAATAGTAATTTCCCATAGTGGAAATGCCTGATTGATTTATTAAGCCGGGATTTTGCCCTACCATGCATTTCAATGTATTTGTAGAAGGTAGCGTGTTCGATAATGTCAAGGGAGTTTTTATCGACCAATCGTATCCACTCCGGATCCGATGCACTAACTGTGGGAGGCCTCATGAAAAGGCTGTTGTGCTGTCAGAAGATAGTGCTGGGAAGGGAGACTTCAAGGAAAACGTCAACCTGAGTGTTACTTGCCGGGATTGCCAGAGGCTGATGACATTGAAGATTTTGAAGCTAAAGGAAGCAAAGAAGCACATGCTTCCAACAAAGTTTGAAGACGAGTTCAAAGAAGTATGGCTTACAGACATGGAAAGAAACAGGTTTTTAGTGTCTAGAATTGAGACCAATGGGGCTGAGGTGACCTCTATTGAATCTTGCACTCTTAACATGGTCTCTAACGAGGATGTGCTCTTTACAAACGTAGACTTTAAGGGCAAGACCGTGGAAGAACACAACAAAAGTCGCAATACAATATCTTCGATCACCCAGTTTTCTCTTGTGGTTGAGCTTAGTAAATAAAGCCCTTCTTTTTCTGCCTTCCTTGCATTCTATCCTCCTTAACTTCCCGGGATGAATATCCTAAATGCAGTTATTGAGTATGTGCCGAATGATATCTGTGCAAAGTATTTCTCTTCAAATGTGCAGCTCCCGGCAAAATGGGCCCCGGCAAACACGCACCACCCCTTTCCAAACTTGCTATCAAGCATGCCTTTTAAAGTTTCACATATTCTGGTTGGAGGCGTTTCGTCTGTGAACGTTGCTAGTGAAAGTATTATTTGGCTCTTTATCCGATCGTCTAGTGGTTCTCTTTGCTCAAAGACGGGCTCTATTACCCTTGGCCCTCCCACAATATTCTTAGGCTGACTTTTTTGTGAACTAGAAACATCAGACTTCTTAGATTCTTTAGAGCTGCTGTCACTTGCCTCCTCCCTTTTCATGTCTTCTGTGTTCACCTTCCGCCGCCTAGCAGAACTTATCCTTAGCAATAGCCGATGACCAATGGCAGCAGCCTTAGATCACCAACCAATGCAAAGATATTCGAAGTCATGGCGAGTGCAACCAACCAAAGGATCGCTTCTCCCTGTTGATATAATCCAGGGTGATAAGCATCAGCCTTGCCTGCATAACATGACTATATCTGCCTCCTCATTAGTATTTCCCCCTCAAATTAGATTTATTTAAATAAACCATCTGAATTAGGCCCTGATGCTTCCAAAGGAAATTGATCCATATGAATTCAAGTTCTTCATCAAAGATATACTGCCTTTGTCCGAGACATATACACTGTTCAGAAGTTCGAAGCTGCTGAAGGCAAGGGAGACGGTAAAGGCTATTTCCAAGACAAACCAAGGATTGATTGTCCTAATCCACAAGTCTAGGGAGACGATGATATACACGCCGGAAAGCAAAGTTTCCTACTTCACAAAGAGAAGGGGAAGGATGGCACCGAAGAATGCTGTTGTCCGTTTCTTGAAGGCGAAAATGGTTGACTTTGTTGTCCTTAGATTTAAGACTTTCTACTGTTGCCTATCTAGATGGGACAAGGATGTCTGCAGTTTCTGTATTGTGGCATGCTTGGGCAAAAAGGCAACTGAAAGAGCACTGCTGAACCCCTCTGAAATATTGGGGGATGTCAAAGAAGTTCCGCCCCTTATTGGAAAAGGGCAGTTTAGATTCAAGGACCTAGACTCGTTCAAGCACCTAGGGACGGAACACAAGAGCCAGTTACTGGAGGCTAACATTGGTCTTGCTTTTGGGGTAACACCGAGTGCCAGCGATGTGAAGGTGAATCCGATTGATTTTTCTCAAGAAGATGGGCTTGGATACATAAGCAAAAACTCCTCTGACAGCACAGATAGATTTGTGGATAAAAAGGATGAGGGCGAAAGTTGTCTCATTGAAATAATGTCTGAAAACACTAGAGATACCACAGAGAACATTTATTCGAAGCCATACAAGGAGGTCAAGAATGACGAAGAAGGATTGATCGACTACATAATATCGAAGATCACGAAGCTTGTGTGCGATGATGTAAATACAGGATGTTTACAGGAGGAAGATATAGAGAAGGAGAGGCTGTGGAAAACACTGGAGGAGGAAGAGGAAAGCGATGTGTCCAGTAAAAATCATGGATACGATATTGAAGGCAGAGATTTTGGTAAGAGCCTCGGGGAAGACAGAAGCAAAGAAGATAGCGTTTGCTCCTATGAGGACCAAGGGGAAGGCTCTAGGTACGAAAATATCATAAGGTTTGGAATTATAGATGATGGTAAGTTAAAATGTATGCAAAAGAGTGTTGGATTGTTGTCTATGGCGAAGTTTGATAGATTGGAAGCATTTATCATTGGGATAATAGACCGACTCAAGGAAACAAATATCAATTATGTGGAAGTTTGTTCTGAGATAGACTTCTTCATCGTCAATAAGGAAGGCACTATTCACCTGTATATTCGAGACCTAATACATAGAAAGGAGAGGAAATTCATGGAGAAGTTCAGCGAAATATTCGAGAAGCTCGGTGCAAGAACTTAGTACAAGAAAAGATATTCTACTGACGAATTTACTAAACACAGTTTTTGTTTTTATCTTCTTTGGCCTTTCTCTGCACATCATTATCTCCCTTTATCATCCTAATCTTAAAGGTAGATCTAAGCTTTTCCAAGTCAAGCACAGGAGGCTTCCTTACGAGCTTAAACTTACTTAGACGTTTGACCATCACCTTTCCCCCTTCCTTCAGAACAGAGACTCTTTTTGCAATCTTATCAACGGCCTCCTCAACACTTTTGAAATTTGTCCCTTCTATTCTGAATCTATTTTTTGCCAGATACTCTCTATAAGCTTGGCCTATTTCCTTATACTCGGCTATCTGCGAGATGTAGGAGTGAAAGTCAGCAAGAAAGTTGGCTGTGTTCCGCTCCATGGCAGCCTTTCTATTTGTCCTGTACTCGTCTTCAGCCTTTACGTGTGAGGATGTTGAGGTGTGGCATTTGTAAGCATTTTTTGTGCTGAACTTCTTCTGGCATGGAATACAGAACATCTTGCCCTTGTAAGAAAGGCCCAAAACAATATATTGTAAACAAGCAGAACTTTATTTGAGTGTAGGAAGCTCAACTAGCAATAAACAGAATGAAGAACAGAAAGGAAAGGCCCATCCCTCCAAGAATAAAGTACAGCCATGACCTAAACCTCTTCGGGTCGGATCTTCTTATGCTCTGGATGGTTGTGAATATCTTGTTCAATGACGATTGGAAAGATGGCTCCAACTGTCTAAGTTTTATGTTTTGTGCCTCAATCTCCTTTGTCAGATCTATTGCAACGTTCCTTAGAGTCTTCAATCTTTCTGTAAAGATCTGCCCTTCATCCTCTTCATAATCATACTTCATGGGCAAGATGTGGGGATAAGAAAATAGATAATTAACAAACAGAAGAATGCAGCCTCTCCAATACGAGGCATGTACATCCTGAATCCATTGGGGACGGATAGACTTGATAGACCGTTGAAATAACTTTAATCCTAAACCTTTCTGGACCCAACCCTATACCCAGTGCGCCTGGCTCCAACAAGACCGATCTTCTGCTCTTGAGAAATGTCCTTCTTAGAGACAGTGGTGGGCTTACCAACATGCTGGTGATTACCTCCTCCATGAATGTGCTCAACAGGGTTCATTGCCACTCCTCTAACTCTTGGGAAGACATGCCCACGGGCCTTTGCCTTGTAATGGGCTACAGAAGCCTTGAGAAGAGGCTTGTCATGGATACCACCACCTGCAACCACTCCTACAATACACCTGCACTCGCTGCTTACAGTCATCTTCTTTCCGGAAGGTATTTTTATCACCGTCTCGTTGGTTTCTCTTCTGTGGTTTACCACAAGAGAATAACTTCCATTTGTCATGGAGATACGGCCTCCGTCTCCATAGCTCATCTCGACAGAGTTCACTGCCATACCCTCAGGAACATTCTTGATTTTTGTAATATTCCCTATGTCGATAGGCGCTTCATCCCCAATAAAAATCTTTTTCCCTGTGTATATTCCCTCAGAGGCTGGAACCATGCAGTCAAGCTCCTTGAAGCTTATTATGGCCACCGGCGCCCCTCTACTTCTTTCGTGGACTATGTCAATCACCTCCCCTTCTTCAACATGAGGAACAATGGGATATTTCAGACTGGCCTTGACAATAGGCTGTCTCTCCTTCTTCTTCACCTCTCTAGTTCTTCTTGTAATCTTACCCATTTCAGGGCTCAAAAATCATGCAAGTTTTTAGAGACGAGCTAGAAAAAATTTCAGCCAAGTACGGATGCCAGGAATTACACACTGAGGGCTTTACACCAGAGCAAATATACTACCAGATAGAGGATCTTTGCAATTCTATCATTGAGAGGTCGGAATCTGCAATTTCCGGCCTTTATCCAAAATACGAAATACCGCTTCGGAACAATGAAAAAATTTGCACCGAAAGGAACACAGAGGATTCTGAGAGTGGACTTTCTGACCAGGGCAGGGCATCATCGGTGGACATTGGAATAGAAAAAGACAGTTCTGCCGAATACATGGACACAGACCGAGATGAACCCTTGGAGTCCTCCGACTCTGAACTCTCTGAAAATGAAATCTACCAAATGCCGGCTGCCGAAGCAATCAGACTTCTCGAGTCAAGAACTGGAGATTCCTCCGGACATTCTTCCGATAGTTACGAATCACTTTCCGAAGATAACGATGAATAAAAAAGGCACGTTTATTATATAGTTTTCAATGGTGACACTGGTGTTATTTAATCAGAACAATCAGAAAATGGGAGAACACCGCCTAGCTCTTCTTCAGAACAGTGACGTTTCTAATTCTGTCTAGCGACTTGACATCAAGCTTCTTTTTGGTGCTGGAACTGCTTTCTTTTCCCTGAACAATCCTTATCTCGCAGTCAGGAACAAATCCGTTGTTTCCAAAGTCAACAATCTGCATGAGATCTCCTTCAATTTCATTGTAGAGGGAGAGAATGTCCTTACATTCCAGATCATCCGTATCCGGAAGCTCATCTGCAATATCGACAACCTCCTTGACATTATACTCGTGGTTGTCAAATGTTCCCTCTCGAATTCTCTGCAGAGTAATGCTTTCTATTTCGCTGTCCTGTTTTGATGAGAATGGAACAAGCGGAGGCCCTTGCTTAAAGTCGATTTCCTCCTGCTCTAGTAAGCTATTCTTTGGCCTTTTTCTCACATCCACTTCTCCTGCATACTTCCATTCCTTTGGCTTGACTAGAAGCTTCTCTATCTCTTCAATACGTTCGTCCATTTTAACGGCTCATCCGGGGCTTTTTTTATATCTGGCAGCTAAAAGACTGCACAGTTACCCTTTTTTGCGATATTCTATCTTCTTGGCAATACAGTTCTCCTTGCACTCAAAGAAGTCATCCAGATGCTTACAAATAAACTTAATCCCGTCGTCCTCGGCTCCTGGCGTAAATTCGGGGCAGCAAATAAAGTTTTGGGTATGAACGGACTTGTCAACACTGTCATCCACAAGAATACACCTCTCAACACCAATACCGTGATTTCTTGCAACAACATTCAGGTCTTTGACCCATAAGTTGCATTCAGACTCAATCTTGACTTTCCCAACTTTGCAATCAAGCTGTGAGTACCAATCCAGGAAACGGTTAAACCCAACAAGCTCTAAGTGTTTGACCAGATGCACCGCATTTTGCCTCATCCCCGTCGTCCACAGCACATAGCTAGTGTTGTGCGTCTTAAGAAACTTTATCAGCAGGTCCAAGTGGGGACGGTTGTAAATGAGATAACTCTTGAAATTGGCGTCCGGCTTTATGCCCATGGAAGCAAGCTCTCGGTGCTCCTTTTTGGCCTTGTGGTACTTCCTCAGCAGAGTTCCACTTATGTCGAAAACTACTAGGAACTTAGCCATCGATTCAGGGGAGAAAACAAAATTCAATACTTGCAAATCAAAAATAGCCTTCATGTGCCTTATAAAAACATCGGAATTTAATTCTGTATAGACCTGCTTAGAGGAAACAAAGCCTCGAACTTCTTCACTATAAATTCCTCGCTAACACTGAATTTCTCTCCGGCTAAAGCAATTCCCTTGGTTAGCAGCTCATTACGTAGCTCAGACAATGTCTTGACACTCCAATTTTTCGGGAGCATTCCTCTCTTGGGCTGAGGAATCTTTGCCATCGATCTTAAGCTATTGAACCAATTCATTCTATCGAAACACTCGGTCTCTGAGCTGCTGAGCTTGTGTCTTTTAGTTTCCCCCAGGATTCGATTAATGGTCTCTTCAAGCCCTTCTATGTCTTTGTCCCCGAGAAACTCGACTATGCTCTCCCTGTTGTCGTCCGTTATTCGGCCAAACATCATTATAGCTTTATGAAACAGATTGTTGTCTTCACGGACCTCCTTCTTCCTGCTCAGCGTAGAGACAATCTTCCTAACCCGTTGGTTCATGTCCTCCATGTTCTTGTTCCTGATTGTTTCAGGATAGCAGTCATATCCATACTTCAGCGTCAACTCAACAAGCATCCTGTCGTCATCGTTAGTCCATCCTCTGACTTTCTCCACTGAGAGATCCTCTGTCTTCAGAAGCGAGTGCAAGATCATAACCACCTGGATCCGCAGCAGAAATCTTTCTCCATATTTCTTATATACATCCTCAAACTTTGAAAACAACGAAGGATCATAGTTATCAACAAGAAACTCTTCTATCCCGTCAGAGAAGTCTGATCTCACCTTAGTGCTTTGGAACTGATCGACAACATATTTCACAAGATACCTGAAGTACGTGGCCGTGTCCTTGAAGTGCTTTGACTGAGGTAACACACGTGCTTCGTCATCCCCCTTCAAATCCTCCTCTTCCAGCTTTGGAATCTCAAGCCCAACAGACCTGGGCCCAAATCTGAGAACTCCAAGGAATATGAGTAGGCACTGGTTCTCGTAAAATACATTCTCATCCTCGTTTTCAAGCTTTGTGTTCAGAAGGCCATCAATCTCAGAAATATTCTCTTGAGTCAATCCTCCTTCTCTGGCAAGTCTTCTCATCTGTCTCTTAATTCTTCCCTCGCTCTCCTCACTCTTCTTCTTGTTAAGAAGATTCTCCCAGAAGTCGGGGTCGTCAATGTCTTCCTCAACCTGGAAAGATGCCTTCGAAAACACATTCCCTCCGTCAGAGTGCTTCACAATCTTTGTCCTTCTCTCAAGAATTTGATCAATGTCCTCCTCACAAAACTTTCTACTAGACGCATCGTCAGTCTCCATCAGGACCCCATAGGCTCCCTTCCGCAGAAGAGTTTCTATGGCATCTTTCTTCCGGGTCTTCTCGCTTTTGTGTTCCTCAAAGGTCATTCTTTGTAGCACCGCACGATCAAGTCCTAGCTTCAGCCCTGCTTTATCAAACATCTCTCTTTCATATGTGTTCTCAGTCACCAACCTGTACACCTTTACTTCGCTTGTCTGCCCAATTCTATGGCACCGAGCCTGTGCTTGGAGATCATTCTGAGGATTCCAATCAGAGTCGAAGATAATCACAGTGTCCGCCGCAGTAAGATTTATCCCTACGCCGCCAGCACGAGTGCTCAAAAGGAACACAAAGACATCGCTTGTCTTGTCGCTGAACCTATCAATTGCTGCCTGTCTGTTCTCGGTTCTGGCTCCCCCATCAATCCTCTCATACTTGTACTTTCTATATGTAAGATATTCCGCAAGGAGATCCAGGCATCTAGTCATCTGGGAAAAAATAAGCACCTTATGCCCATTCTTCAGCTTTCCCAGGAGCTTGTCCAGAAGCACAAGCTTTCCACTGCTCTGGATAAACACTTTGTAGTACTCGTCAATGTCGCTTATTATTCCGCCTTCTTGATGCTCGTCTCCATTCAGCACATCAGAAGCTAGCGTTATATCATTCTCCGCTCCCTCAGCCCTATTCTTCTCCCTCTTCTTCTTCAGATATCCGCTAAGTATCTGCTCTTCTGCTCCCTTGATCAGGTACGGGTGTATACAGCACTTTCTTAGCTCCATCATGACATTAAGAAGATTCGGCGCAGAGTCCTTCCCTCCTTTGGTTAAAAACTCGATGTTCTTTTCAAGTATTGCTCGGTAAAACCTTTTCTGGATCATCGTCAAGGCAACCTCAATAATGGTCTCTTCCTTCGTAGGAATCGATTTTTCAACATCCTCCTTCATCCTTCTAAGCATCAAGGGCCTCAGAAGCCCTTGGAGCTTCTCGACATCGTTGATGTTTTCCATCTTGAACTCCCCAAGGAAGTGTGGAAGGCTCGAAAACCTCACAGGGTCTATGAAGTTTAGCAGAGACCACAGCTCAGAAATGTTGTTTTGGAGCGGCGTCCCACTCAATAGCACCTTGTGGTTGAACTTCAGAGTCCTCAACACAGTTGCTGCCTTCGATTTTGCATTCTTCAGTCGGTGGGCCTCATCAAATATTCCCACAGAAAAGTGGAATTGGCTTAGATGCTCCTGCTCGGCCATGACAGTATCATATGTCGTGATCAGCACATCAAATAATCTAATCTCGAGATTATTTTTCTTTAATACAAACTCATACTCGGCTATCAACGCTCTTCCAGGCCTATTTTCATGATACTTCAATACCCTTAGGTCGGTCCATGCTTCAAATTCTCTTTCCCAGTGCGGAATAATACTAAGAGGTGTCACAACAAGCACAGGTGCACAGTAGTCGTACTTTGTAAAAAGCGTATTGATGAAGGTCACGCTCTGAACCGTCTTTCCCAGCCCCATCTCATCAGCCATAATGCAGCTCTGTCGATAGTACCACCGATTCAGCAGCCAGTTTAGCCCTTCAAGCTGGTACTCCCGGAGCCTGTTTTCTCCCTTAAACACAGGCGACTCGTCGTACTTGATGAAGTTCTCCCTCGACGGCCTCCACTCAATCCCAACCCTCATGTTCCTAATCTTTTTTCTATCTCTGTATTTCTTAAGCTCCTCCTCAAACCCCTCGCATTTCGTCACACTCTCCGCAGTCTCAAACGTCGACAGTTCATAAGGCTGGCTCTTCCACTTCACTAGAAACACTTTCTCTCCATCGTAATCCTCATGAAGTATTCTATCCACTTTCAAAAAGTCAGGGTTGAAGGGGACCTCAACAGCCCTGAACTTCTTCACCTTCATTGCCCCGACCTTTGTGGCCATGATCTCTTCCTTCGGAACCCAATCACAGTGGAGATAGCTTTTGTATTTGAACTTAACAAAGTACTTTTCACCCTCCGCATCGTACTTCAATAGCTTCTCAATTCCATCTTCAGACTCCTCGTCGGCTTCTTCCGTGCTGCTCTCAGACTCCGGTATCGACGTTCTCTTGACCATCGCCGCATTCCTCTTCTGTCTCCTCTCGGGGATGTAAACACTCCTCTCCTCGCTCCTTTCCCGATATCCGCTGGTCTCCCGAGCCCGTGAGTCCTCTCCTTGGAGAGAAACACTCGATCCATATCCATAACCATATCCTTGATTGAAATTAAAGGTGTTGTAGAACCCATGCTGGATTCCTGGAATCATACTGTGTGCAATCCCCGGCCCTATTGTTGGAGCATATTGGTATCCAAGTGGCGCTTGGTAAAGCATAGGATTGAAGTGGCTTTGGGCTGGTCTGCCACCCTCATTTTTACGCGGCCTTCCCCTTTTCCTAGGCATCACTTTCTTCTCGCTGGACTCCTCGCTAGTGGTAATGGAACTTGCAGTACTCTCACTCTCTGAACCCATGTTTTGGGGCCCCATTTTTTTGCTTTTAAAAATTTATTTGCCTTTGCAGAAGACCTCTTGGCTATCACAAGCATCCCCAATGCTTCGCTCTTCGTGTTTCTTGCAACTCTGCCACCGCTTTTCCTTCCATTTAAGTGAAAGTCCTCAGAGTCCAAAATTTCCGAAATAAAACCCTATTCAACAGAATCCTCGACCTCCCTTAAGCACCTTGCATCTAATCTTCATCCTCCTTCTGTATCGTCTCTCATATCTCTGTCATGTCCTACCGAAATTAATCAATAAATTAAAAGCGACTTCGTTTACAAGATAATATCTAAAAGAACAAGAGAGCCTCTGTCAAAATTTCTGCAAAATCCTTTAATCTAAACTCTTTTCTACGGAATGCCCATTCTCCTCGGCTTTGTATAGAATGTTCCCCTCAAAGCACTTTTCAAATACTTTAAGAACCTCGAGGACAAGCCTGGGGCCAATCTCCTCCAGCTTCTTCCCTATTTTGTAGCACCGGACCCAAATAACACCGTCGAGATAGAAAAAGCACAAGGCCTTGTCTTTCGTCTCGTTAGACCGGAAAACATGCTCTATAACACTCTTCACGTGCCCCAGATGCTCTATCTCCTCAAACTCCTTGCTGAACATCAGAACATATCCACAGTCCTTAAAAGAGTTCACAGGAAAGTTGCAGTCCTTCACAGTAAACAGGCTGTATATCCTAAATACAGCAGACATTCCGTTGTGTATCCCTATCCATAAGTCGTCAGACCTCTTCGTAGATCGGAAGAAAAGCATAGAGTCGCATTCATTTAGTTCCATCAGACTCCTGAGCTCCTTGTAGTCCTTCCCCATATCCCATTTCTGCTCCTCCTCAACCTTCACCAGCTTAGAAATATCCCTCATAAGATGTCGTATCTTTACTGATGCTCCTCTTGTACTCAGAATCACGCTAGTCATCTACCCTTGTAACAGTAAAAAATCTTCTACTTTTAAGCGTTTTATTCAGAGAGCTATAAAAGGCTATTTAATTATCGGGCCGGGGACCTTTCGTTCAAGAGCATCACAGCTTCAGACTCAGGCTCATCTCTTTTCCAGCTCCGCCCCCTTCTCCATCACCTCCTTGATGCTGCGCTTGACCTTGGTGATCTCAACAAGCTTCTCGGTAATCGTCTCCCATTTGTTCTTCTTGGTCCTTCCAAGCAAGGAAATCAATCTCTTCAGTGTTGAGATCTCAGAGGGCGTCCAGCTGTTCATTCTCATCATCTCCTTCATCTGCTCCTCAATGCTCTTCCCCACCCTTGGGTCTCTCTTCTTAGCAATCTGGACAAGCTTCTTGATTCTCAAGGCATCCTGATTCTTCAGAAGACTTAGCTTCTCCTTGTTCTTTATAGAATATTGTGATCTATCATATTCCCCCATGTTGTAGAGCTCTTCTACAGGTTCAAAAGTCCTCCAAGACTTAAAGTTGTTCCAAAACTCGTAAAACTCTAAGGCCTTCTTAGAGTCATCATTTCTGTCCAGTAGGGGAACAGGCTGGTTGATACTAAACCTGGCGTTTCTTTGAAAGCACTCGCCAAATACATCAAAAAACTCGTCCTCGCGATAAATTTTGTCCTCAGGAATACTCTCGTCAAAAAAGTTGGAATCGTAGAACAGCCTGAGCTTTCGATCTCTAAACACGTCTCTTGCAATCTTGACCAGCAGAAACGCCTCTCGGCAGCCCTTAGTCAAGTCGGGATGGTATTCATGCATCTTGACCTTTGCCACATGGTCAAGGATTCCGGGGGGAATGGGCTTTGTCCGATACATATCCAAGTCAAGTAGAAGATACAGGTCGATACACCTTCCCCATCTTTCAAACTCCTTCTTTGTGTATAGATTCAGGACATTCCTTCTTCCAAGGTATTCCTCATGAATTCTTGCAAGCTCTCCAGTTGGTCTTTCGTATTTAACGATCCAATTGAGCATCCAGGGGAAAAAAACCCGAACTTTAAGTTTTGGCGAGGAGGCTGGGCCCATTATAAACCTATAACTTTAATTCTTCTTATCTATTCAGCATATCATGTCCGTAAAAGACTTGAACAGTGCCTTGCACTCTGCATCAGATGAGATCAGTGAGCTTGCCTCGCTAGTAAATAGTCCATCGGGCTTTTTTGAGCTTAGCAATGTCCTGATGTGAGGCTTTGCACAGAGCCTGATGTAGATCCTCAGTGCAGCCTTCACAAGCTTTACAGACCCGACGCTGACGCCTTGGGATGCCAATGAATTGAACATCAGGTTTATTGCTGAAAATCTATCAAATGTCTGGCATGCATAGTTAAGCCCGTCGTCACTTCCTATTATCAGTCCAAAGACATTTGCCGAAAGTAGCTGGGATGCTTCCGAGCCGAGGTCAACTATTTTGAGAAGAAGAGGAACAACCTCCGTTGTTTTTAGCTGCTTGTGGATGTACTGATCCCCATTCTGGAGCAGCGATGCCACCACTCCTAAGGCAGAGATTCTCAGTGTCTCATATTTGGAGTCGGAATCGGATATCACAAGGTATCTGTATATGTAGTAAGGAAATCTAGCATCAACAAAGACCCTCTTTATCTTGGGGTCGCTCACTAGTATCTGGAGAATGTTCAGAACAGTATACAGTCTGTGGTATTCCATCTCATCAAACATGTTTGTGCTCAGAGTCATGTAGGGCGTGATCACCTCCTGAAGTAGAAAAACAGGCATGGAGTCGTGATTCCATATGTCGGAAGACAGCCCGGGCGATTTCTTCAACTCCTCAAACAGCTCATTCATCTTGTCCACATCCTTTGAATTTGTTATGACCGACGTGCAAAGATCTGACAGCCTTTTCTTCTGAGTTTCCTCGTACTTATTGTCCTTCTCGGTATCTTCCATTCCAGGGTGGGGATAAATGAGAATTCCAATTTGCCTTCACTGCTTCTTCTTTTGCTTCGCCTCATGATACCTGACAACAAGCCACTTCAGCTTCTCAAACAGCAGCATGTTCCTTAGCGTGCTATATCTTGGGCGCTTGTACATCCCGACTTCCCTTAGTGTCCTTTCGTAGTCACGATTCCACGTGGTTTTATTGAATCCGAGCGATGATGCAAGAAATGCATTCGGATACGTAAGCTCTTTGTTTATAAGTCTCCTGATCACAGCGTTCCTATCCTCTAGCTCGTTTATGTTATAGATGTTCACTTCGTTGAAATGCGCCGATAAAACATCATCTCGGTCTCTTCTAATCGACTCTATGTTGTTAAGAATTTCCAAGTACTTGCATGTTGTGGAATCGTTTGAGAACTCATAGCCCTTGTCATCTTTCTTCTCCATCTTGAGAGAAGGATTTAAAGAGAACATTATCTCACTAAAATCCTGTTTATTAATTAAGAGGGCCTAGCTAAAACGGCCTATCTTCTCGATTAGCTCGGGCTCTACTCTCTTGACGGCCTCTGGAGACTCAAGATATGAATATATCAACGCCAGTGTTCCAGAAGAAAACATGGAGAGGAAGCTGTAGACAAAGGTGATCAAAGGAACACACACGATAGCGATCGTGACATATGTGAGGTCGTTTGACTGGAAGCTAGGGTTTGCTGAAAGTAGAGCAGTATCCCCAGATGCAATGAAGCAGATAAAGAACAATAAGCAGAAGAAGATCACCTTTCCTATGGCCATGTTGCTGAGAAGAGTAACACCTCTCTTTTCTTCAATTAAGTTATAGGACTTGCTTACAGACTCTGTGTATTTAGTTCCATGAACTGCAAGGTATGGAAACACCAGCTCGTTCATCAGATTCACGAGGTCTCCAATGATATTTACCAGGCACAGCAAGATTATATTAATGATGCCACTAGAGCCTCGCTCTCTGTCTCTGTCTCTTTCTCTCTCGAGAAGGAACTTGGCTGTACTCACTGCAGCCATGATCAGGCCTGCAAACGAAATACTGCCGAGTGCCATGAAGGCTATGTAGAAGGACTCCTTGAAAGACTCCTCTCCATTTTTCTCCACATGGGTGGTGATGATTCCGGACACGGCGACCTGGGTGAAGTATATTGTGTTAAAGAATGTCCAGTAGCTATTCAAAATGAAAAGAATGGACATGATACCTTTGATTGCGCTATCGTTTCCAAGTACTCTTAGAAATATGAAGCTTTGGATGACTTGTAAGGACACAGATGCAAGAAGAAGAACCGTGCACCCTATGAGATTCAAGGAAAGTATTTTTGCAGTGGCTTCTATCATTGGAGCCATCAATGGAAGAACAGGCTTTATAGACCAGAAGTAGAACATCAGGGAAATCCCGAACGTGATGCCTGCGGAGAGAATAACAAATGGATTCAGAGTGAGCAGTGAAAGGAAAAATATTGCTGTTGGAGCCACAACGTTGGCGAAGAATATGAATCCTTTTGCAGCGTACCGAAATCCTAGATATGCCACCAACAGAAACACAAGCATAAGGCCCACGTTGGTTGCTAGAAACGGGAGGAGAGCTTCTTCGTTGTACTGAGGGAGGCTTTTCATTTCTGATACCATCCACGATGTTGTCAATGTTGTGAGAATGATGTATAAGACGAATGCCCATGCATCATGGAAATGTCTGCTATCTCCTTTCGTTTCCTCCATTTTATTGTTTGTTTTTGTCGCAGAGTTTATATAGTGTATTTCTGAGAATATGAATGTATGCTCAATTGTTTTAATGATTGGGGAATTGCCATTTTGGATTGATGTTTGGACGGACCTATTGAATGGTATTAGGAGGGAGATTCTGCCCGATTTGGTGGCGAGTGTTCTGCCATGCAAGCGTTGTTGGTCTAGTGGATAGGATAACAGCCTTCCAAGCTGTCGGCCCGGGTTCGATTCCCGGACATCGCATTTTGCCCTGCATCGGATAAGCTCTTTTTACATCCTTGTTTCCCGGCAATGCTCCGAGCAAGCCTTCCAAACTAAACTACATTCTTTACCCTGAAAGAAAATCCTTACATGGGCGACTATGATGCAATAAACGACGAGATAAAGAATTTTCTAAGTCTTACAGACAGAAGCCCGTGCGAGGATGCCCTTCCAGCCAAGGATATAAAGACGAGCGAGGAGAACATCTCCTCCCTTGTAGCCCTTCTCACGAGCCTGCAGAATGTGTACAATGAGATCAACACAAACCTTGCTGCAGGGGATAATGAAGGGCTCAAGAATGTTATTCTAAACAGTGATGTCAAGATGTCTCTTGTATGCGAGTCTCTCATGAGGGTGCTGAAGGATGTGTCGCAGGAAAAAGGCGAGCTTGTGAAGAGCGAGGAGGAATACAAGGAGAGGATAAGGAAGATGAACGAGGACAGGGAAGGTTTTGAAATCAGAATAAACAAGTTAGAGAGTGACCTCGAGTTTTTCAACCGGGCAAACCAGGAGCTCAGCAGGATCATCCGGGATCAGAAGAGTAAGATCCAGGCCTTCAAGGAGAAGGCGGATCTCGAGAAGAGAAACTGTGATAGCTTCCGATCTATAAATGGGGAGCTAGAGATTCTAAGGAAAAAGGCGTTAGAGAAGTGCGAGGTCTATGAGAAAGAGGTAGGGGTGCTGAAGGAGTATATAAAGGAAAGGGGAGGAGAGATAGAAAGGCTGAAGAACGATGCCAAGCAAGGAGAGGTAGAAAGAGAAGGTCTCAGCAGAAAAATAGTAGGCCTTGAGAAGAGTAATGAGCTGCTTCGGAAGAAGCTGGAGATGAAGGAAAGTGCCATTGGGATGTGCAATTCTGAGCTATCGAAGTTGATTTCAAAAGAAAAGAGGGTTGAGAATGAGGTTGAGAAGATGAAGGAAAGGGCGTCCTATTATGAGAGGCTTTACAAGGCCACCAACAGCCAAAACGAGTATCTCAACAGACAGCTCTCGAAGATGATACGGGACAGCGACAAGATAGAGGTTCCCGAATACGATCCAAATGCTCAGGAGGAGATGACGGCGATGTCGAATGAGAAGAAGACCAACGATTCTGAGCAGAGCGACTTGAAGAGAATTAAAAGATACAGGAGACGAATCCAGGAGCAAAAAAGGATGAACGAGAAGCAGAGGACAGAGATGCAAGACCTGAGCCGAGAGATTGAGGGGCTTAGAAATGAGGTTTCAAGACTTCAAGAGGAAAGGACGAGGACGATTGATGCAAACAGCAAGATCATGGAGGAGCTTATGAGCAAGGTTGAAAAGCTGCTAGAGAAGAACAGGGAATACCAGGGGGTTATCTATGAACTCCGAGGAAGGGGTGCAAAGGAGGATAGAAGCAGGGTGGACTTCAACGAAAGCTTCAGGACTGTGAACGATGGAGAGAATGAGCAAGTTGAGAAGGAAGATCTTTTCATTCCCCAGGCTTCTGGAAGAGATGAGGGGTGGAGAGGCGGAAATGGAGTAAGGCCATTTGCACTTGAAGACGATTACGAAGAAAAAGCAAATGATGGCTTATATGACACAAGCAAGATTTATAGGATGGGTGTCAGGAATATACCTTCAAGGTTGAGCTTCCCAAAGAAGGACGAAGCCGATGGAGAGGTTGCTGAACAAATCAAGCTAAATCTTCCTGACAGTTTTTTTAACAGCCTTGCAAATCCCAAAAAAGAAGTAGACCTGCGTAACGAAGAAGGCCTGCTGGTAAGAGAAGAGGACACTAGAGAAGAGCGTAGAGGGACAGAATATTTGGATGACCCATTTGACAGTATAAGCAATAAGAACCTTGGTAAGGGTGTGGAAGGCAAAGGAGAGTCTGACGCAAGTGGCACATCACCGAAAACTGTTCGCACAACCTCTACTCTGCATGAGATGCTCAGAAGAACAGATGCTTTGCAAGAAAAGTTCGACAAATTAGAAGACCATCTCAATGCAATAAGGAATAGCGACAAGATTGATGCTGAGAAGGTTCATGACCAGATCAAGGCCTATAAGAACTACTACTACTCTGATTACCTGGACATGTCAAACGAGTCTGACGTCATCTAGGCTTGTATCAAAGGTGGAAGGGTTCAGGGGATGCGATGTGTTATTTGAGAGATGGCATCATTTCTACTCTGTCTTTTAGGTGTGGGTGATTGGTATTTGAAACTTATTTGGCAATGCCTTTATCCAACCAAAACAAAACAATAGATTTCAAACCTGAAAAAAGGAGCTATGGAATATAAAAAAGCCTAAGGTGATGCGCCCATGGATAAGGAAACTGTGAAGGACATTCAGAGGTCCATTGCAATGAAGCTGAACAGGGTGGAATATACCGAAGTTCCTCTGATCAGTGGATATGCGGACGCGGAGGATTGCTACAAGAAATTCCGAGACGGCCTCAAAAAGGTTTCTGATAGTATTACATGGCTGATGACATATGAGCATGGAGGAAGTAAGATGAAGTCTTTGTACTCGAAGATGAACATGATAACCTCGACGTCAAGGCTTGGGAACTTTAAGAACTACGATATCTACGAGCTCAACGGGCTTGTTGGGCTGGAACTCTCAAGAATTGGGCTGGCTTCGAATGTTAGCGACATTGGAAGGAAGTACTCGAAAGCACACATGGATATTTCACGATACAAGCTTGAAATGAACAAGAAGCTTGAGCAACAGATAAAGAAGATATCTGAGCTGAGGGATCATTCGAATGCAATTGACAAAAAAAGAAAAAAGGTCTCGAACATAAGATACGATTTGGAGATGATGAAGAAGTCCAAGGATCCCAAGGCGCCTGACGCAGTATCTCAGGAAAGTGAGATGGAGAAAACATTTAAAGAGACATCGAAGGAAGTTCTTAAGGAGATGGAACGATTTATTGGGAATGACGGGGTATGTGGGGTACTCCAGAGTGTTGCAGAGGCGCACAGGGAGTTTTCTGAGAAGAGTTCCAAGGTGCTAGGAGAGGTCAAATAAATGTTTATTACCTACAAAAGCTCTGCTAGTTCTTTTCTCTATTATTGTCCTCGAAGACATACTTTCATGAGCTTGCCAGATTTGAAGGTTTCTGAATGATGTCTGAGCGAGATATTTCACGGGCAGGGTTAATGTTGAACTTGGGATGCCCGTAGTCGCAGTCTGGCCCTCTTGGACAAAATCCGAGGAAGTAGTTGTAGCACAGCTTCTTTCTGACATGCTTGTTCTTACACGATGCACCGTTCCTGCAGAACCCGCGGTTATACCAAGGGCATTCCTTTGAGGAACTGTTTGGATCTATGTGTATGTAGTTACACTCTGGATTCATGCATTCTCCGTAGCTGCTGAAGAAGTAACACTCCGGCATTCTTGAGAGATCATATTCGTGCATGAATTCGCACTTGATCCCTTTCTTGCACAATCCCCTAAGCCAATGCTTGCAGACAACAGCTGTGCTCAGCTTGACATGCTGCTTGGAACAGTTTGGATCCTTGCAGGAGTTTGTCTGGTATGGAATGCAGTAAACTTCATCTTCTTCATGTAAGCCCAGCCTGTCTGAAACGTAACTCTCGAAACTGAATGCCGGCTCTCCCATGGAGGGGAAGGAAAGAGAGTTTATATCCTGTGTACTGGAGCATGCGATTAAAAAACAACAAAAAAATAGCCCCAAAATGAAGTTATATGGAGTTGTAACATTATGCCTATCATTGCTGGTAACATGCACCTCTGAAGTTTCTCAGCAAGCAGCGGATGCTACCCGTAGCATACAAAGGCCATATGAAAAGGTTGTGGAGCATGGAAAGACATGTGTTGGAAAAGTATGCTCTCTTCTTGAGAGGGGAAAAAGCATGCTCTATACTAGAATCAAGAATGTGATGTCTAGCATTAGAAGCAGGAGTGAGAAGGCCCAGGAGGTTGTTGGGCCCGAAAATATGCAGGGATCCGAGGAGGAGGCATTTGACCTGTCTCCCGAAGATATTGAGAAGCTAATTGAGGAAATCAAGAAGAAGCTTGCTGGGTACATGGATGTGACGGGAGAACAAAGCGAAGAGGAAAAGAAGGAGGAAGAGAAAGAAGAAGAAAAGAAAGAGTTGTGAAATTGTGCCACTGTTTGTTTACTCTTTATTAGTAAATAAACGTAAGATGTTCCTTATTTATTTTAGATAGTTAAGCAGTTCTCTCTACCCTTATGGATGGAATTGAGTGATAGTTGGGAAGAGGCCGTTGAAGATAAGTTAGAGCTGGTTCCAAAAAGAAGGAAGGCTGCCCGAAGGGGTGTAGACATTAAGATCGAAATGATCCACAAGGTTCTGTGGCTTTTCAGAAAGATAATGTCTCCCGTTGAGAAGCCGAGTATAAAGGAAAAGACTGACTTGTATATTGATGAAAGGCTAAGAGAGTATGTGGATTCTATGGAAGGTCTTGGGGAGGTGGACAAGACAGCTATTCTATTCAGGCTTCTGGTTTTATTTGGGATTCCAAGTAGGATATACATAGTCTTGTCGGAAGAGCCCAGGTGCTTTATTGAAAGCAAAATCCTGGGAAGAATCAAGGAGCACCATGGGAAGTATGCAGGCTGCGTTTTTTCTATTGATGCAGCCCTAAGGGTTAGGGACCAATCGTACCACTTTTCGAAGTCTATAAGGCGGCACTCTGCATCAAAATATGTAGTCTCTGGGTTCTCTGAGTCCAAGATATGCAAGAGTGTGCTGGACAAGGAAATGACCAAGTGCTTTGACGAGATTGACGATGAGAGGATGGGTAAGATTCCAAGCACCATTGAGAAGATGAAGAGGCATCCTAAGTTTGTTGTTGAGTCTATGCTGAAATGGGATCAGTGTATCTACCCCAAAAGGCCGGTTTTTGGTATCTTCCGAGGAGAAGCTGTGTACTCTCGAGAAAACATAGTAAGGCTGAGAACAAAAGAGCAGCTTTACAAGGCGGGAAAGGATGTCAGGTCTGCAAAGCCCTATAGAATAGTGAGAAGGGACAAGGAGATCCGATTGTATGCGCCATGGCAGACATGTGAGCTGGTTGTCGATGGATTCAGTGAGTCTATGTATCAAGACTACTTCCATCCGAACTTCATACCGCGGAACTGTGTGTATGTAGATAACAAAAATGCAAAGGATGTTGCATATCTAATTGGAATTCCATACAGGATCTGTTTTCACGGGTTTTCTGGGGGAATCCCTGTCAACAGAGGGATATTTGTAGAGAAGAAAAACCTCTACGTGCTTTCAAACTTCCTATCGCAATACTGTAAGTACGCTGAGATGAAGGAGAAGAATGAGTCCTTTGTATTGGGACTGAAGAAGTGGAAGGTTTTGATAAGAAATGCAGCTAGGTACCTGAGAATAAGAAAAGGGTTGGGATTAAAGTGATGTTTGATGTTATTTTTGGCTACTTTCATGTACAAGACAAAGCAGATGTAGGCAGGTTTTTATAGGAAGCCAAGAGACACCAGGATGCTCCTTTGATAAATAACAGGAGATGACAGCTGAATGTCCATTTATGTATAATTATTGTCAAATTTTTCTCCAGGAAAACCTACATAAAGAAAAAAAAAATACCCCCTATGTCAGAAATAGTTCAGGCACTTGTTATTGATATTGGATCTGGAGTGGTGAAGTCTGGTTTTGCAGGAGACGATGCGCCAAGGGCTGTGTTTCCTAGTATAGTGGGGTCCCCCAAACACAAAGGAGTGATGGTTGGAATGGGGCAGAAGGATGCATATGTGGGAGACGAGGCACAAACGAAGAGAGGGATTCTTCACATAAAGTATCCGATTGAGCACGGGATTGTAAACAACTGGGATGACATGGAGAAGATATGGCACCACACGTTCTACAACGAGCTAAGGGTTGCACCTGAGGAACATCCTGTTCTTCTCACTGAGGCACCGCTCAATCCAAAGGCCAACAGAGAGAAGATAACCCAGATTATGTTTGAGACGTTCAATGTGCCATCATTTTACATTTCCATCCAAGCTGTCCTGTCTCTTTATGCAAGCGGGAGGACGACGGGGATAGTGTTTGATTCTGGAGATGGTGTTTCGCATGTTGTGCCTATTTATGAGGGGTATTCTCTTCCATATGCAATCAACAGAATTGATCTTGCAGGAAGAGATCTAACAGACTACTTGCAGCTCATTCTCACTGAAAGCGGGAACTCATTCACAACGACAGCCGAGAGAGAAATAGTTAGAGACATCAAGGAGAAGCTCTGCTATGTATCTCTGAACTACGAGGAAGACATGAGGAACACCGAGCATTTGGCTTCGATCACAAAGACTTACGAAATGCCTGATGGGCAAGTTATCTCGATAGGCAATGAGAGGTTCAGGGCCCCGGAGCTCTTGTTCCAGCCCAAGCTCCGTGGACTCGAGTTGAAGGGAATCCATCAGAACATTTACGACTCTATCATGAAGTGCGATGTTGACATCAGAAAGGAGCTTTACGGAAACATTGTTCTTTCTGGTGGTACCACCATGTATCCTGGGCTAGCCGAGAGAATTCTCAACGAGATCAAGGCTCTTGCGCCACCAGTGATCAAGATTGGAGTGGTTGCACCGCCCGAGAGAAAATACAGTGTATGGATTGGAGGGTCTATCTTGGCATCTCTTTCTACCTTCCAACAGATGTGGGTCTCTAAGGCTGAGTACCAGGAGCATGGGCCATCCATCGTCCACAGGAAGTGCTTCTGATTAACGCCTGGTCACTAAGGTGTCCTTGCTCTGCATCAAGTACCTCCAACTGCTGGTATCACTAGGTGTTATTGAAAACATTCTCAATGAATGATTTATCATGATTGTCTTTAGATCATTTTATTACTATATAATCTATTCTGTCACCTTAATGATAAATGAAATCAGTCAACTTCATTAAAGCAAAACTTTTCCTCTTGTTTATATGTTTGGGAAGGAGAAGTGTGGAAATGAAGATGGACTTTTAAGATGCAATGACAACGAAAGAAAGGGCCTTGGATACTCTTCAGACCTCGATGCCCAAGACCAAGGGAAAAGGGGGAGGCGCCCCGGAATATCTTATGCAGACCTAATAACGGAGGCCATAGAAAGCAGCTCAGAAGGAATGCTGACGCTCAAAGAGATATACTCCTACATTTCTTCAAAGCACCCATACTTCTCTCTTAAGAAAACAGGATGGCAGAACTCCATCAGGCACAACCTAAGCCTGAACAAATCCTTCTATAAGGTCCCGAGAACGGCGGTGAATCCAGGAAAGGGCTCGTTCTGGAAGATAAACTACGAGTTTCAGAACAACAAGGGCTCTCAAAAGACTTATAGATCTAGGAATAAATATTCATTCAATAGTCATCGCGATGCAGAAAAGAATGTCAATTCAATATCAGAGCTCCTTGGGGCGCAACAGGGATTCTTCGACAACATAGGTGTTACTGAGGTCCCTTTTGAACGCCATACAACCATCTTTGATGGAAATTTAACAAGCCTCAGTGACTGTCTCGAGCATAACTATCAAAAAGAATACTTCGACCACAACGACGATATCTCAAACGCAAACTACATCTTTTCGTTTAGATGATAGAGAAATAAATTCAAATTAGATGTAGCATGTCTTGTTTGTATTGCCCTGGGCATATTCCAGGAAATCAAATTTCCGGCGCATCCCTTGGTAATGAGTGGAGCGCTGACAGTTGTTCTAAAAGGGGCCAGAGTGACATGTGAGAATCACGAATGCGACGCGGAGTTCAACAGATTCCACAGAACACTTCGGCTACTAATGGACTCTCCTCTGAACAAGTCCAAGAAAATGCATGTTTATGTGCACACAACTAGGAATGTGCTTGTCGAGATTAACTATCTCCTCGAAGTTCCTGAGGACCCTATCGAACTCAGCGATGTCATGTCCTACCTGCTTAGAAGGCTAGTTATCAAATCGTCTGACGGGACCGTTCTCGCAAAGGTGATAAAGAATCCAATAGAAAGCCACCTTCCTCCAAACACCACGAAGGTCATCCTTTCCTCAAAGGGGTGCAAGATGTCTTCTAAGGACCTCGAGCCATACATGGAAAGAGGGCTTGCCTTCTTCGTTGGCCTCAGAGAAGGGGAGAAGAAAGAGGCTGAAATCAGCATGAAGCTGTCGAACTTCAAGCTTTCACCAGAGAGCTGCTGTGTCAAGCTAACAAATATGTTTGAGGAGATGCTGGGGATCTTCTGATCTTGGGGCAATCTTCAGGACCTACATCTCGGAAGGATGACGTAATCACTTGAAACAGTTCCTTAAGGTGCAAGCCCAATCTGAAACACAGGGTTCAAAACAATTGTTTCGCTGGAAATAGATTTTATTCTCTAAAGTGGGTCTCCTGCACAAAATGTTTCTGCAAACTTTAGGATTTCTCGCCTTAGTGCTCAGGCCCATTAAAGGATCATACCAGCAGCCAGGAATAAGCACAACCAGTCAAATGGTGGTATTAAAGAACGACGTTAATCCAAAGCCTGAGTGCTATCAAATATATCAAGGCCCAATGCAGGCACCTGTTTGTGCTACGTTTTCACAGCCAGCAATGACAAGTGGAGTAGTTCCTCAGAGGACGGATAAATCAAAACTCAGCCCAGATCTCGTGAGGCTAATCCAATCAATTCCAGGGGCATCAGAAAAGTTGTCGAGCTTCTTAGAGTACAAGGGAATAACACAGCCGTGGCCAGAGATATTCGACTTTAGCTCAGACAAGCGCTACGGCCTCCCTGCGCCAGAGCCCATGTTCTCCAAGATACAGTCCCTGCTCAACGTGCTTGAAGATATAAAGGAGCTTCTGTCAAACGAGCTGTTCAAGGTGGAAACCTATATCAGCAGAGGCAAGGGCCATCTTTGTGAGAGTATCAAGAAGCTTAGAAGGTACGACGGGATTCTGAAGAAGTATCTGAAGAAAATATCAACTGCAAAGGCAGCCAGGTCTAAGCACAACTATGCAACCAAGTATACAGAATTTAGCGAGAAGGCCCATGAGGAGGCAAAGTCTTACTACGAAACCAAGAAATGGTTACAGACAATAGTAACTCTATTCAGGTCTCTTATTTAGCGAGTATAGCCGTTTGTATTTGTGGATTCTGAAAGTGTGCTCTCCCTGATGGCACTCTTTGCCGGTGAATCAGATTGAAATAATAATTTAAATAACATTTTATGGTTCCATTTGCTCTTTTTTGAAATCGTTGAATATTTCCATCATAAAGTTCAGGTCCTTGCTGTCCTCTACGTCTTTTCTAAGATGCTTTCCTTTGAGTAGGTTGAACGGATCGAACTTCCTCTTCTCTATCATCCTGTCAATAAACGAGCTCAGAAGCCACATTGAATTTCCCATCCTGCATCTGTAAATCGAATAGTTTGTGGGTGCAGCATAGACATGTCCGTGGATTATGTAGTACATTCCTAGTGTTTCTATGGTATCTCCGTGGTTATATGCCTTTCTGATCACAAACAGTGTTTTTTCATCGTTGCTGCCTTCTAACTCATAGAATATCCCCACCATTGAGGAGAGTTTGGACTTCTGGTCGAGCCCTTCTGAACTGTGTCTGCATCTTGAGTATCTCATTGTTGCACGATCTGTCGTAGAAGGGAGACCCCGAGAAGTACTCCAAGATATTTGTATCGTCAAGAGGCCTTGAACTGAGGAACCTCTGGTCCACGAAGCTGATGCCCTCTTCCTTTTCTTCCATCAAGGGAGTTGCTTTCCTGCTACTTTTACAAAAACTGTTGGAAATACACCTAGAAAGACATTTACTCTAACTTTTTATTCTTCAGAGACCCGGTCCGTTTGGATCTGCCTCATTGTGACGGCTTGTTCTTGTCAAGGAAATCCTTGATTGCAGACTTGATGGCATCCTCGGCCAGCATGGAGCAGTGGAGCTTGATTGGCGGCAATGCAAGCTTCTTTGCTATATCTCTATTGGATATCTTCAGTGACTCGTCTAATGTCTTTTTCTTGATCCACTCCGTTGCCAGACTCGAAGATGCAATGGCAGACCCGCACCCAAAAGTCTTAAACTTTGCATCCTCAATCACATTGTCCTTCCCCACCTTGATCTGCAGCTTCATCACGTCTCCGCAGGCAGGCGCACCAACTATTCCTGTTCCAACCCTTGGGTCTGCTTTATCAAGAGACCCGACATTTCTGGGATTCTCAAAGTGGTCCACAACGCTTGCATCGTATTTTCTCGTTATTCTGCTTAGATCTTGAGGTATAGGCATCCCGGGGCTGGCACCGTCATTTTTAACTCCATCCTATTCCTCAAAGCTCAGGATCTTTATCGAATCCTCCGTAAGCAGGAACAGATTGCTTCCAAGCGCAATGTACTGGCGTATTTCGCCCACGGCAAACACACTTTTGAATTTGCAGCCGTTCCGCGCCACTTCAACACGGCCCTTCATCATCCGGACTCTCTGGTCTCCACACTCTATCGTGCTTCCGTCTTTTCTTTGCAAAAAGTTGTCATTGACAATCTGCAGTCTATCGTTGTAGATCCTCGACTCTCCATTTCTGTATGTGCACAAAGCCATTCCATCTCCCAGCTTCACATCCACCATCCAGTCAACACACATGTGACACATTATTTCCCTTAGCTTCATGTCGTATTTCTTCTCATTGCTCTTTACAAGATGCAAAAGTATGTTATAGAACAAAAGTCTGCATCTCCGGCTTATTGCTTTCTTCTTCAGCAAAAATATCAGAAGATGGAGGCTTATGCTTCTCACTTTCGTGCACTTGAACCTCTTGTCGTATCTGTAGATTCCGACCGTGCTTCCTCGATACAAAAGAAGATAGCCATCAATCACATAGAACTCATCTCCTGTAAGCTCCACAGAAAACACCTTGACCTTTTCTCCAGATAGATCATACCGATTCAATGAGAAAAGAGGTCCAGAAGAACTTATCCTCAACCTGCAAGACTCTCCCTCGATGTATCTATTGTATTCCTCAGAAACTGCCTTCTTCAATGAACCCTCCATCTCCTTTCCCACTCCGTCGCCAATCATCAAATATCAGCAAACCAAATCAAAACCTTGTCAGAAGTCAAAAAGCCCAGAAACAACAAACAGACCATTCACATTTATTCATGGCCCCAGGCCTTAATTCACAAACTTCCCAACATAGCCATTCTCAGAATCAACCTTCCTGATAGTTGGATCCATGAGATCCCTGTTTCTTATCAGAAATGCTAGCTCCTTTTCTTCTTCGCTCAGAAACTGCCTCCTTTCTTCCTTCTCGGAACAGCGCACTTCTGGCTTTCTATTTTTTTTGCCTTTGACATAGTCTCTTACATTGTACATGTTTCTAGTTCCATCAAAGAACAAGTTGGTATCAGAATACTTTGAATGGAGTTTTTTCATCCTTACCAGGGGTTGGAAATCCGGGATTGGGACTAAAGGCAATAAGGCGCAGAAAGAATCACAGAATGGATCCGGGATCACTATATGGAGGAGATCCGATGATTTCCGTTTCCAAGCTATCTTCTTCTGAGTGTGATCGCACACCTCTTAGGTCCTCCACGCTTTTAAGCTGCTCCAGAAGCATATTACCTTTTCTTTCGTCCGAGAGATTATTGAAGACATCCAGAGATATTCCTCCTAGGTCTTCTCCGCCTCTCCGATATTCTTCAGCCTCTGTGTCGTGGCTTACCTCCAACCCCGAGGAAGTGGGTATCTTGCTAGCCACAGTATTGTACTCTTCAGAAGGCTCCAGAGATTCGCTGTACTCTTCTTGATGGTTCTCAAGGCACAATGGGCACTTGTCGTCTACCTTGTGCTCGGACGTTGCCGTGGTTTTGTGAGATCCTGCCGAGTCGCATCCGTTTTCAGTCCCATAAAAAGAAAGGCTCAGGCTAGATAAGAAGTTCCTTGCATCAAACTCATCCTTGTGGGAATCGCTTTTTTCTATGGGAAGCAGAAAGGCCTCTGACCCTTCATCGTTCTTGCCCTCTGCATTGTGCATATATCCCAAACCCTCCTTGACTTCAATCTTCCCCATGATGCTTGGCTCCCTAAAAGCCTCATTTTCCAGAACTTCGTTCCTACTCACCAGGGAAAGACTGTTCTCGAAATCAAACTGGTCATCTTGCTCTTGTTCGAGAATACTTACGATGTCCCTCGGAACCCCGTTCTTTTTTGCCTCTGCCCGCCTATCTGTAGATGCTTCATAGGTAAAGCTTGAAGGAAGTACCACAGGGATATTGCTCACATCTTCAAAGGGCATTCCCAAATCCTGTACACTTCTGCGAGACACTTCATCGTGAAGTGGCTCTTTCAGTTGAGAGCTCATAAAGTCATATGTGGGAGTTTTTTCCTGGACATCCCAGCAAGCGCTTGACATGGACTCAGAGCACCCGTCGCTTCCACTCATAACATCTCTTAGCCTACTGCTAATGATGTCCTTTCCACGTAGCTTTCTTCTGAGTCTCCTAACATCGTTCCTAATGATCTCGTTGTTAAATTCAATCTTACCGCGCTTTGAATTGAAGGGAACCTTGTAGAGTTCTCCCATTCCTATTTGGCATCCTAGTAATACATCCATCCCAACTTGGAGTGGAACCACCCTCACATATTCAAGGTCATTGTTGTAAACCAAAAGTGGGACAGTCCGCCTTCTGTTCAGCTCGAGAAACCTTAGCAGGTCGTCCTCATCCTTCGAGTAGATGTTCTCTATCCCAAGAATGTAGTCTCCAACAACCATTCCGGCCTTCTCCGCAGGAGACCCGGGATTCACCCTCAGAACTTCCATCGAAAGAAGACAGGCTGCGCTCTGGTGGAACTTCACGCTTATTCCAAGTCTCATCTTGTCTTTCCTTGGTATCTCGAGGATGGATGTCTCCATAGTTCTCATGTCTATCAACTCCAGCTGAAGAGCCTTGCTTTCCCACTCCTTGTTCATTGCCAGCGCATCGTCCTTGCTCTCAATGGGTTTGCCATTAAAGCTGATTATCGAGTGTATGAACGGAAGAACTCCATTCTTGTGTGACACACTGCCTTCTGAAACCTTCAGTATTTGCAACGACTTAATTGTTGATATACACGATCCCATTTTCTTTGGAAATTCCATTTTTTATTTATTCATCTGTTGGGCAGAAGCCGCCAAATGATTGAGCCCCACTCCTCATTTGTTCCAGTAGTACCCACTAGCATTGGCCTGGAGAACTGGAAGGGGCCATCTTTGAAGTCATCCTGTGGACGGCTGTAGAATGCTCTAGGCAACTAAGGACTTTTACTTAATTATTTTTCCATGCACACCCGCTTAGCAAATGGAGAAGGAGAGCGACATAGAAAGACTTCAGCGCATGCAGCAGTCATACCTAGATGAGAAGGAAAGGCCCGTGTCAAGTGTTTATGTAAAGAATCTGGATGCTTCTGTTACTAACTCGGACATTGCCGCACACTTCAGATCTTGTGGAAATATATCCGGAATAAATGTCATCACAGTAAAAAATACCAGGAAGTATGCAGTGGTGGATTTCACCTCAGAAAAGTCGGTAGAAATGTCTTTGCTCTTCAATGGATCTGTGTTGAAAGGAAAAAAAATTGTTGTTCAGAAGAAGAGAGAAGCAGATAAAAGATGATTTTTACTCGCTATTTTACACCTTTGTTTTTCTCCTCTTAACCCCGCTTGTATCTTGGTCCTTAGGTCTGCTTCTTGGCCTGTCATCAACTAGCAACGGCTTGAAGCAGATGTCGTCCCTGAACATGATGTATCTGATGGAGCTTCCCCTCACCGTGTAAGTGCCCGCAGGCTCGCCATCAACCATGGCGTCTTCTATCTCTACATTCATTGTCTTGTCGACAGAGACTATCTTTCCCCCAACTTTTCTACCTTCCTTCGTCTCAACATTAACCTTCTCACCTTTGCATTTCCTCAAAAACCGTATGAGCTTCATTTCGTGGGTGGCCCATTCTGAAGAGTCATTACTGCTCCAGATCGAGATGGCCAATCCCAGCAGACCAACGGATTAAATTTTTTAGCTTCTCACCCATAATGAAGGAGCTTGTTGATGTTTTGTACTACGACTACATCCTGTACAAGCTGGCAAACCTGTATACATTAGAGACTACTAGCAAAGAAATAGGCCAGTACCAGAAGATAGCGCAAAAGCTCTTGGTAAAGCTCCGTTCAGATAAGGTTGTTTTCGACACCGAAATAGGCTTGAAGTTCACATACATAAAGCTGTACGACCTCCACTTGTCCTTTCCAAAGTGTGCAGGAAGACTCCATGCCTCCTGTTGCCAAGCCCACTATATGCAATTTCTTAGCACTTCCTACGACTACCTCACTAAGATCATGTCAGAGTACTCCTCTTTGAAGGAATGCGCTGCGTTCAACCGTCTTATTTACACTGTGGTAGCAATGGGCTTTGTGAGCTCCCCCACACTAGAAGAATTCAAGAGCTTGAGTAAAGAGGAAAGCCTGGAGTCCATGAAGCTGTGTCTCACTCAGCAAGGAATCAAAGCTGAGACTGAGGAGGACTTTGCCAATGAGAAGGAAAAGCTGCTCAAGACATTCAAGATAAAGGCCAAGGATGAGAGTAGCCTTTTCAACAAGACATTTCAGCACGTGATGGATGAGCTCAAGAAGTTATTTCTGTCCTTTGACATTCCTCTCCTCTCATTCTTCGGAACCAGCGAGGTGGTACAGCTAAAGGAGCTCTATCCCAATGCATTTGAAGGGTTCGAGGGGATCCCGGGATCGTTAAAGAGCTACAAGGAAGAGATATTGAAGGAGTACCTGGACATGAGGAGTTCTCTTAACAAAACTAGAAGCGCATTCATAAATCCTAAAGACAAGGGAGAGAAGATATTATGGGGATCCGATACAAGCCCGTCAGAGCGATAGCTACCATGATCACCTTACTGTAGAAGACATGATTATGCCCAAGATGGATTATTGCCCTGTTATTTTCCAAAAATTTATTACTAAATTTACTGCCTCGCTTTTTTCTAGGTGTCAAAGAACCGCTCCACAACTCTGCTGTCTTGTTGTTAAGAACCGATGTCGAAGACATTTTAAATTGACATTATTTATCCCGGTCCTTAGGTTCTGGCTCATTTCCTATGCGTATATATTATGGACCTTTTAATCTTGAAATATGTCAATAAAATTAAATTAAAGACATAATTCATAAATCGAAAAGCTTAAATTCGCTGGAGAGTTCACCCTTAATGAAAGGAATACAGAGCCTGATACTCATCATGTTTTTGATCTTTGGCCTTGTCCATGCAGCAGATAATGAAAAAAATGATAAGGATGCCAAGAAAGAGGATAAGGAAGGCAATGGTAAAGATGATAACAAGAACAGTAACAGCGAAAGCTCAGCTCGAGGACTTGGAACAAGTCTTCTCGGACTTGCAGCCATTCTTGCCATTTGCTTGGCTAAATAAACCTTGCTTTTGAATTTGTAATTGATTTATTTGTGTTTTTAAGTAACAAGGCAGTATAAAAATACATCTTTATTCCTCTAAAGCCTCGCACCTATCCTCATCTCCAGCTTGGATATGACCTCGTCTTTCCTTCTGAGCTTGTCGACCACTGCTGAATAAAGATCCTTTATTTTTTCCTCATTCCTTCTGCACTCATTGAACTTCTTTTCCAAAGCCTGGTTGCTTGCCTTCAGCTCTTTATTTTCTTTACCTTTCTTCTCAAGATATCTTTTACAGACCTCCAAATCTTTTCTGGCAATGTTAAATTCCCTGGTAAAGTCCTCCAGGAACTTCATTGTTCTCTTATCCATCACATCCTTATTATCCTCTGCAAACCTCATCGCCTCGTTAGCCTCCTTGTCCATTACCCTCATCTTTCTAATGGCCTCCTTGTATGTGCCTCGGAATTTCCTTACAATCTCGTCAAGTGGCTCCAATGGATCCACACCAAGAGCCTTGAGAAATCTTTTATTATCCTCAGTAATAGCAGCCATTCTTCTGTACTCTTCGACCTTATCTTGGAGCTCCTTGATCTCGTGCAACAAGGTGTCTGTCCCTCCTTCTGCGCCATTCCAGCGCCTTCTTTCTCCAAGCGCCTTCGTTGCCAGATCCACTTTGGCTTCTATGCTGCTTGCCATCTTTTCGATCTCTCCCAATCTTCGATCGCATTCCCGTCCCTTCTCTTGGAGAAGATCCTTTAGAAACATCTCAAGCTCCCTTGACCTTTCTAGGTCAGTGGTACACTCTAGACACTTTTTCTTGAGTCCCTCTATTTCCTCCGTAAGCAGCCCTTTTTCCCTCCTTACTTTTTCCAGCTCCCCTTTAATTCTGTAAAACTCAGAATTTCCAGGCACATCCTGCGACACTCTATACGACAGAGCCCTCTTTTCATTCTCACAAACCTCAAGCCTCTTCTTTAGATCATTTCGAGAGGTCTTCAATTGCTCAATCTCCCTTCGCAGATCTTCGTTTCTCAATGCTAGCTCTTGCTTCTCTCTTGTCTCTCGCATGTAGTTCTCCCCCATCTCCTTGAGATACAGCTCGTTCGATTGCTTCTGTCTGTACATCTCCTTATACTCATCCTCCATGGTTTTGTAATACTCCCTCATCTGGTTCATCTCCGCCTCCTTGAGATTCATCTTCTCTTCAAAAGACCCTACAACACCCTGAAGCTGCGATATCTTATTGTTGTACTCACTTCTTTCTCTTTCACGCTCATACATAATCTGATCCTTTTCCTTGTTACTGTTCAGAAGAGCATTCTTGTAGGACATTAGTTCCTTCTCAACCTGTGACCTCTCCTCCTTCTCGCTTGCCATCTTCTCAATAAGGCTCTTCTGCTCGTCGATTGCATTCTTGCTTCTGTTGAAGCATTCCTCTAGCATCCCATTCTCCTCTCTCAGCTTGGCATTGACTCCGTTCACGCTTTCCAGGTGCTTTAGAAGCCTGCCGTTCTCCTCCTCAAGCATGGATATCTTGTTGAGGCACCCCTCCAGGTCCTCCTTCAGCTTGGCTTCGGCATTTTCCTTCTCCTTCCTTGCCTTCTTAACCATTTCGTCCATCCTTTCAACTTGCTTGCTGAGTTCCTCGTTCTCACCCTCAAGAATGTCTATTGACCTTTTGCTATCGAGAAGGAGCTTCTGGATATCCTCCTGGATGTTTCCCCCAGAGCTCGCCTTGTAATGAGAAAGCTGATGCTTGATCTCGAAGTTTTCGTTTCTCAGCTCCTCAATCTCTTTCTCGTAATCCTTAACTGTCTTAATCCTTTGCAAAGGATTGAATTGGAGCGAAAATGAATGTTCTCCCATCACACGGGTTAAGGGTATGTCTTCCTCAACAAAAATCCTAGGAATTACTGGAAGGCAGGAATGGTCTTTGATAAGTACCGCCGCTTTTGTGTGTGATCTACTATGATTTCAATTCTTCCTGGCTACCCCACAATACTAATGGGAAACAGGCAGTCAAAGGTAAAAAAATCTCCCCACGAAATCCTAAGCTTGTCTCCTGTATCTACCAAGAAGGAAGTGAAGGATCGCTATAGAACCCTCATACTCGAGACCCACCCAGACGCACAGAAGGTCCATTCCTCTCAGGCGCCGAAGGAGGCAATGGAGATAATGGAGGCATACACATCCATCATAAGGTCTCCCCCGCAATTCGAGTTCTACACAGAGGAGCTCTTCCGAGAAGACCTTAGGAAGTATGCTGAAGACTTCTTTGAGAGGATATGCGACTACTGTAGAATCCCCGGCGCACCAAAATTCAGCGATCCAGACTTCGAAAGGTTTTACCAGATATTCACCAACTTTAGAACTCAAAAGGAATTTACCACCGAGGAAGAGAAAAGCGAGTTCTGCAGGAACGTCAGGAAGGTGGCAAGAGTTGTAAGGAGCCTGGACAAAAGAATCAATATAGATAGCTTTTCTGTCGAAATCAATGTCAAGCCTCCCAGGCCGAAAGAAAGAAAGGTCAAGGACCATCCTTTCAACTGTAGTCACTGCAACAAGGGATTCCATTCTCGAAACCAGATCATAGACCATTTCAGAAGCAGAAAGCACTTTGAAAGAATAAGCATGGTTTCTGGAGATCCAAAGAAGTACATAGAAAATCAGGTGCAAGAGATTTCCTGCCAGAACGAATCTGAAACAGCCCAAAAGCCTTGCATGGAAAAAGAGCCAGAAGCTGTGGAAGTCCACGAGGTCAAAGAGAAGAATGCCGCTAAGAAAACAGGCTCCAGACAAGAACCCGCTCCGTTTAGAACATGTGCAGAGTGCAGAATTGTGTTTTCTAGTAGATCAGAGTTACTCATGCATCTGAAAACAGGCCACAGGGAACTCTAAAAACGAATTTAATAATAAATAGGTCGTGTCCGTGGAGAAGATCAATAGCTCCATTTGTAAAACGATCCATCTCTCATCTTAACTACGCCTACAAACACCAGACTCTTCAAGTGCCTGTCAAACTCCTCATCGAAGTCATCCTCTCCATCCATACGATCTTTCATTGCCTCCTTGGCCAGCTTTTTCAAACTTTTATACTCGAGCTTCTTATCAAGCATTCTATATATCACTCCACTAAGGTTCACTTCAGACAAATACAGTTCTGGATTGAGAAGAGAGGAGTTTATGGAAGAAAACACGTCTGGTGTAAACGAAAGGTCCACGCCCCGACTGCTCCACACCCCGGTCATCCCTTTCTCAATCTCCTTGTACTTCTCGATCCTCTTGTCCTCCACACTGTCCGGATATGTCACAAACTCAAACCTGCAATGCTTGAACATGCTCATCTTGTAAAAAAAAAACTCGAAGTTTACCACATAGAATAGAACTTCTCTCTCGAGTAGGAAAAGCTCCTTGAAGGCCTTGAGCGTGGTCTCTCCATTAGTAAATTTTAAGACGTATCTCCTTTCAGGCTGTATTTTGTATGCTTTCTGCACATCCGAGATGATCTCAACTCCAGGAATGTTCGGCGTCGAAACTATCTTTATAATCATGGTGAAGGAATCCAAAAATCAAGGCTAAGATAGAAGATGGCTGAAGAGATTTGGAAGTAAAGCTGGAGTTTATTTTACATGATACCCCAGAGGTATATGTTTAGTTTCAAAGTGCCTCATTCCTCTAACCGATTGCATATCCAATTTATCCCCCTATGAACACCTAGAAATGCCTTTGATTCCTCGTAGAGAATAAACTCGATCTTCCCATGCCCTATCTCATCACAGGTCCTCTTGAGCTCCTGTACAGACTCATTCCCATAGATATTAGATCTGCAAAGAACAACAATAATGTCTTTTGTCTTCGTTGTGTCTTCGTTGATGAGCGCAATACACTTCTCAACCGAGCTTTTGCTATCTGCATCTACTGCAAAGATTACTCCCGCTGCAAGGCCCATGTGGATTCCCCTTATCTCATATAGATCTGCATTGTCGTCTAGTGACTGAAGAATCAGCTCCATTCCGTTTGCAATGCAGGTGTCTTCAGAAAAGGGCCTGAGGGACTTGTCCATCTTGTAGTTCGAAATCGAATGCCTCAGGACATGCCTTTGGTCCTCCTGCAATCCTAGCAATGTAACAACATACTTTTTCCTTGTTGCTCCACAGCATAAAGTAAAGATCCAGCTCATCGTTTATGGGCAAAAAATTGACAACAAATAGCCTTCTTGCCAGATCTCCAAAACCTTGCATATTAGAAACTATTTATTGATCTAAGAGATCCTTGACTTCGTTTTTTAGGGCCCTACTCTTCTCTATGAGTATCAAAACCGCCTTTTTTAAGAGGTACAAAGGATCTAAAAACACACTGTTGATTGTGAAGAGGAAGTAGTCCGACCTTCTTCCAATAAACACCTTGTCCTTGAATTCATCGTGCCTAAGCGCCTCTCTGCTCATCGTGTCCAGCCGTGGGTTGTTGACATAGGCCTTCATTCTTCCGTCGCTCGGCCTCACGTCTATAACCCCCTCGGAAAAACATTTCTGAAGCTTGTAGGCATCTTCATCAAAAACGTCTCCTATCTCAATGAGTGGCATGAGTCTATAGGTTGCAGGACACACAGGACTCCACTTCGCATGCACCTTCCCTATATTCTTGGTGCACACCAACTCGGCACTTATCCTCTGGCCTCGGGCTAGCTTGAACATGAGCACCTTGCTGCTGAACTTTACATCCTTCAAAGTCCCTCTCTGGCTTCCAAACGGAATCCACTTGATGTCGTCCGAATACACATTAAGAACATCCTTGCTTTCATTCTTAACATCAAGAACAAACCTAAGGGAGTTCCTCTCGTTCAGTTCTTTCTCTGCAAACTCAAACATCTCGGGATCAGCCTCCAGAGGAATCAGCCCTAGCCTGTGTGCTATAAACTCATCTGGAAATACACTCTCGTTTTCCTTCAGAAGAACATCTCTAACAGCCATAGTGGGAATGTCGTTACAAAGTATGCGCCTCAGAGCATTGGCAAAAGAACAGTCAACATTGATCAGATCAAACTCCAGTCTTTCCTTGGTATACTCCGTTATGTTGATCTCAATGTCATTCAGCACTTGCTCAAATGACTTTGCCTCAGAGCAATGCAGATCAACCACTGTTTCTCTCTCCAGCTTGTACATCTTCGACATATGCGCGTAGGGCAAAATTTTCATTGCGTTATTCCTACCCTTTTACTGTTCAGCCTATACTAAGAACACCTTAACCATTCCGTCTCCTCCGCCAGTGGCATATCTGCTTCCATCCTCATTGAAGGATATTGCACTTACCCGCCTGCCATGCTCTTTGCTTCTTTTCTTGACATTAAGCTCTTCTCTTTCAATCCTTAAAGTTACTACGTCACCAGACTCAAGCCCTATAACCAGGAGATACTCCTTGGGTGAGAAGCATAAAGAGGTAACTTCACAGTCAAATCTCGACATATACTTCACTCTGAATTCAGGCCCTTCATAGACAAGCACACTCCGGTCTCTAGAGCACGTGGCAAGATATTTCGAGTCATAGCTGAAGCTACAATCCCAGACAATTCTCTTATGGTCCTCGAGTCTTTGGGAAAGCCTGATACTCTTATCGACATTGTAAACAGACACAGTCTTATCTTTAGAGGCTGCTGCCAGATGCTTTCCATCACATGAAAACACTAGTCTTTCTATTCCATAATCGTGCACCTCTATGTAATCTACAAGCTCAAACTCTCGGCTCCAGACAAAAATCCCAGAGAACTTCTTCAACGATGACTTGTTGCAAGAAACAATGAAGTTCCTCGACACCGCCACGTCAGATACATCGAAGTAGTGTCCATAAACTTTCCTTATCTCGTTGAAAGTCGTTACTGACAATAGCTGCTCATTGAGCGACTCAAATGCAAAATCCTCCAGAACTTCATTTGTTAGAGACAACTCTGCACAGGCCGCTGCAAACTTCAAATGATCGATTGCGGGAAAGAAGTCGTCTATAGACTTCCCACTCTTGGAAATACTCATCTCCTCAAATGACTCGATCATGCTCCTTTCCTTGGTCTCTGCATATATGCATGACATGTAAAACACCTGTGTAGGCTCATAGACCCTCAGAATCGTTTCCTGTGCAGAGCTTATGAACTGGAGGCTGTCGTTGTTCAGAAACCTTGCAGAAGTCAGCCCATACCCATGTTTCTGGGGCCTCCCGACCTCGTGCCCCTTATAGAATATCCTCGATGTCATGTCAAGCGACGACGTTAATAGGAATTCCCCTCTCCAATCGATGGACTTTACTTCACCCAAATGCCCAGAAATAAAACTCTCGAGGTCGTCGCTGAATTTGTAGAATCCCCCAGAGCGGGACTGCCCTATAATCGAGCTTCCAATCACCATCACATTGAAAAACGCATCCTTCCCTCCAAATCTCATCACATCCTCCCACTTCGACTTTCTCTCCCAGTAGATTATGGAGTTGTCTGCAGATGAGCTGAATATGTCTCCTTTCTCTGTCCAGAATAGCCCATAGACCCAGTCGGTATGGCCATTGAGGGTCTGTAAGTGTTTAACCCATGGATGCTCATCAATAATCTTCCATATCTTTATGGTTTCGTCCTGTGAAGACGTAGCAACATATCCCTCTCCGTCTATTAAGGCAGACCTGATGTCTTGAATGCTGTCCTTGTGTCCCTCAGTTTCATGCCACCTTATACCATCACTCATATCAAGTAGAAAAATGCTTCCCTTCCTACTTCCAGCAAATGTCCTGCCGCAAATCGTTGTTAAGCATGTAGGAACCCATTCGGTCCTTATCTTTTGTCTGATAGTGCCCTTGTCTATATCATATATAAAAATCATATCTATTGTGCAGAACATAGCCCACTGCTCATTCACAAACCCCACTGCTTCAATACAGCTTCCAAAATTGCACTTTCTGATCTCCCCGTCCCTGACTACATATCCTCCTCCAGAAACATCACCTATGGCTATCATGCCATATCCATACTCAATCACATTCACATCGTCATCCATGTGGAGAACAGAAAGAACCTTCTCCTCATCAGCCGTGACAACATTCGACATAGATCCATAGACTATCCTATCTCCAGCCATAACAGAAGCCTTTGGCTTTGCCGTACATCCTGCAGATATAAAGATAGAATCCATAGAAGCTAGAGGGATAAAAATTTGGAGCGAAAAACTTCTGCAATCTGTATTTATTCTAGATATATGGCCTGTAGAATGAGTCCTCATCCTCCAGAACCTTTACGAACCTTAGAAAGGGCATCTTCCAGCACTACAGACAGCTTGGCCTTGTCATTAAACGTCTTCTCAATGTTCCTAATCAACTCTCCAAGGTTGATCCCATGACTCTCCATAACCATGACGTTTCTTTGAATCCACACATTTTCAAGTTCACAATACTTCTTGTAAAGGGAAGGATTCTTCATGGCCATTCTTTTTGTTTCCTCAAACACCTCGTTCACCACCTTCTTGAGCAAGATCTTCAGCTCAATCGAGTCCGGATCAATGTCCTTTGTCGTCTGGACAACCTCGTTTGCAAGATACAGCAGGTTGAGCCTGTGGTATGCACTGGACTTCCTATATACAAACATCCACCCCTCCACGATCGCCCTGTAGTCTTTCTTAAAGGTCCTTATGAATAGCCCAGCTGTCTTCATCTGCTCCTCAGTGGGGAGTAAGTTTATTAGTGACTTCAGAAGATATTCTTTGGATAGCGAGGCCATATTCGCAGGGGTAGCACAGATCGTATTTATCTATGCGGCTATTGTAGGATGCTGGAAACAAGCCCAAAATGAGAAAAATGGAATCCCCGCATGTCCACCAAGGTCGAGCTATACATGGAGATGGGAACGGTGGTAACAGACCACGAGTACCACACAAGATATATTCTAAAGAAGCTTCTTGGAAGGGGAGCATATGCACAGTGCTATCTAGTGGAGATAGAGAATGGGGAGCAGTACGCCATGAAGGTGGTCAGGCTGAAGGACATTAAGAGCCGAAAGGTGCATGAGAAGCTAGAGTCGGAGATAGCAATACACTCAAGGCTAGACAACCCTAATGTTGTCAAGATGTACAGGTCGTTCAGGAACGAGGAATATGTCTTCATGGTTCTTGAGCTTTGCGAGCGAGGGGCGTTGGATGCTCTGCTGAAAAGAAACGGAAGGCTGAAGGAAAGACATGTGGCAAGGTTTGTCAAGCAAACTGTCGAGGGCCTTATATACCTCCACGACAGCGTCAATGTTGTGCACAGGGACTTGAAGCTTGGAAACCTGTTTTTGGACTCGAAGTTCAATGTAAAGATCGGGGACTTTGGACTGAGTGCAGTGATAAAGGATGGAGAGAAGAAGGTTACGATGTGCGGGACGCCGAACTACATAGCACCCGAGGTTCTGTTTGGAAAGGCGAGCGGGCATTCCTTTGAGGCCGACATATGGTCTCTGGGGGTTATTATATACACACTACTTATTGGAGTTCCTCCGTTTCAGAAGAAGAATGTAGAGGACATCTACAAGATGATAAAGCTCAACAACTACATATTTCCGGAGAACTGCGACCTCTCGAGCGAGGCGATTGACCTCATAACACAGATACTGAACACAAATCCTCTTGAGAGGCCAACGCTGCAGAATATTCTTGGGCATAAATTCCTGTCAAGGAAAGAGCACTTTTTGATGAGGATATACAGAAACCTGGTGATCAACAGAACGCAGGAGGGTGTTGTAGACTCCGACTACGTGCTTTTCAGCATCCCTGTGACGAGGCTAAGAGGCATTGGATATGTTTTGAAGTCTGGGGTTTATGGAATATATTTCAGTGACCATAAGAACCTGATGCTGAAGCCAAACAAGAAGAGTGTGATATACCTAAACTCTGCTGTAGAGAATGGGAAAAGGGTGTTCTACAAGGAGGAGCATCTTGTCGAAAAAATACCTGGAGAGATTCTGGAGCTATACAAGGGCCTGCAGTATTTCATCAGAACATTTGATAACGGATTTAGCTTTCTGGATGTAGAGCCTTGTTTTATTGTGAAGATAAGAAAGATAGAGTGTGGGTTTTTATTTGTGATGGCCGATAGCACCATTGTGTTTGACTTTGTTGATGGATGGAGAGTAGTGCTATCGAGGTGTGGAGAAAGGGTTTCGTGCTACAATGGACTTGGGCTTGCCTCATTTAGTCAAGAGATAAGAAAGAGATGCATAGAGATTCTAAAGAACTGTCTTGGATGTGAATGAGGCGCCTTGGCTTGAGCTATAAGTTATATGTGGAGGGATTTGGTTACGATGCCTGTGTACTGTTTCGGAACTTTGTATCAAAGCCAATCAATAAAAGAAGATAGATTCCAAGATGTATGGAAGATGTGGAGAATATAAAGGCCTCATACAAGATGCTGAAGTGCAAATGTGTTTACCTGAAGAGCTATCTAGAGCACATTATCACCGTGTCGAAAAGATCCTCCGACCTTCTTTTCCGTGCACTCCAGATTCCAAGGGATACTGCATGGAATGACCCACTGCTTATGCATTGTATAGAGATGAGTGAGAAGCAGAGGGCTGTATTTGATGAAGCAGGAGTACTTTATGCAGAGATGCTATTCAAGGAGCTTGACGGGCTAATTACAACCATTGTCAACGACATTCGGATGATTGAGGAGGAGGTGAGGACGATTTCTGAAAAGCCTGCGGAGGGGCTGAAGGAACTGAGGGCGGCCAGGAACAAGCACATGGAGGCCTGGACGCATGGTAAGCATGATCCTTGGCTGACGGAGCTTGGGCTGAAGAGGGCTGTGAAAAAAGTTCTTTTGATGGACGACGAGGCAAACCATCTGATGCACAGCAAGATCGGGGTGTTTGCCACATCTTTGCAGGGGGCCGGAGAGAGATTCAAGGAGACATTGATGAGTTTTGTTCGGATCCAAAGGCAAAAGTATCAGAAGCTTCGGGACTCTACAGATGTGGAGATGAAGGGATATGATGAGATAGACAGGTTTTTTGACACTGTTTCAGAGTCGCCGAAGGAGATGAGAGTGGAGACCAAGAAGGAAGAAAAGCTGAAAGAAAAGGTTGATTCATCATTCGAAACATTTGTGGAGGGCATCAGCAAGGAATTGATAGGGAAAGGGATAACTGTCAGAAAGAATCTAGAGGTTTCGAAGTCCTCTGTATGTAAGGTCAAGAAGGGGTATACTGGAGACTGGATCACAGCATATGTGGTAGTTACCTCGACGGGGTATGCGCACTTTTTCGACATTTGGGGGCTGCTAAATGAGGCTGAGGATCTTAAAAATGCTGTTGAGAGATTGAACGGAGGGGCTGGCAAGGGCCTTATATCTATATTTGATGCAAATAAGCCCAAGAGCGAGCCTGGAGAGGATAGAATGGTCTTTGAGGTGAATGCCAGGATTGGGGAGCTGGTTGAGACGTTTTCAGGCCCTACGACGTCCATCTATCTAAATGACAATATTTACGAGCTTGATAGAGAGAAGAGGCAGATTTCTGTCTGCAACAAGCACCAGAATGGATTTGCTAGCTTCTTTGGGGTCAGTGAGGTGAAGATAAAGCTCTTCACGCTTTCGAATGCAATAGAGATATTCCATGCATTCAAAAACAGGAATTTACCTGAAGAAAATGTAGTTGACTTTTCCGAGAGTCCTGAGAATGTGATTGATGAGGGAATAGGGTTTAAGGTCTTGTTGCAGGAAGAAAATCCTTGGGTGAGTGGATGAATCCTGGCGTCCTGTATGGCTCAAAGATTATACAATTGGTACCGATTAAAAGCGACGATTTACTTTATTGTATTGGATGTCTGATAATGATTTGGCCTGTTAGCATTCTATTTATGGTTTGGAAGCAAATTGGATGAAGAGGTATTTTTGGTTGGCCTCTGGCTGCATTCAACAGGATGGTTCGAGCATCAATGCAGAGATAAGATTGGGCGAGTCCGAGTGCAGGTAAAATTAAAATAAATAAATAAAGATGCAAAGTTTAGGTCCCTAGACTCAGATGGATAGTGCTTTGATGTCAGACAAAAACCTTAAGAAGCCTTCGAAGCCGGCTTACTATGGGACGGCTGGATACAGGTCGAAAACCTCGGATTTGAACAACATATTGTGCAGGGCGTCTCTCATAGCTTACCTGAGATCAACAACATTTGCAGGAAAGATTGTCGGGGTGATGATTACTGCAAGCCACAACCCTATTGAATACAACGGAATCAAGATCATCGATCACAATGGAGACATGCTGGATGAGGTGTGGGAGGAATACAGCGACAAGGTTGTGAACTGTGACGATGATAAGCTTCCCAGAGAGATGAAGAAGATCCTAAGGTCTTGCAGCAACCAGAGTGAGCTGGGGGAAGGGGTGACAGCCCATGTGGTTCTTGGAAGGGATACTCGGGACAGTGGGAAGGATCTATGCGACAACATCAAGTCTGTTCTGAGTAAGTTGAATTGTGTAGTGGATGACTACGGGGTTGTGACCACGCCCGAACTCCATTTTCTTGTAAGAAGGTGCAATATGGAAAACAGGATAGTTGGCAAGGAGGAATACATAAAGAACATTACTCGTAACTTTTCCAAGCTACTTTCCATAACGAAGGGAAACCTTAAGATGATGATAGACACTGCAAATGGAGTTGCAGGAATGAAGATCAAGAAGATAGATGAAGTGCTTGAGGGGAGGCTGAACTATGAGATTCTGAACAGTCCCACAGGGGTTCTGAACTTGGACTGCGGTGCAGACTTTGTCAAGACAAAGAAGAGAGCGCCGAAGCTGGAGGTGTTTGAGTCTGGCAGGTTTTCATGCCCACCCAACGGGATCTGTGCTTCTTTTGATGGCGATGTAGATAGACTCATATTCTTTACAGGCTCAAAGGACATAGAGATATTTGACGGAGACTCCCAGGCAGTCTTCCTTGGCCTCTACATAAACTCTCTTTTGGAGAAGATAGGGTCGAAGCTTAGCGTTGGGGTTGTACTTTCCTACTATTCAAACAACGCTGCTGTCGATGCTCTTCCCTCCTCGTCGTTCAAGGTTGTGATGGCACAAACTGGGGTCAAGAACTTTGTAAGTGCAGCAAGAAACTTTGATGTTGGTGTGTACTTTGAGCCCAACGGACATGGGAGTGTTTGTTTTTCGCAGGCGTGCATAGATGAGATAGAAAGGGGAAGCAGTGAGCACCATACGATTCTCAAATGCCTAGTCAATCTATTTGACCCGTGCATTGGGGATGCACTTGCCAACTTCATGGTTTTCCGAGCACTCATGGTGAATGCAAGTGACCTCAGGAAGTTCAAGGAAAACCCAAGCAGGCTCCTGACTGTTAAGATTGTGGACAAGAACAGCATTAAGGTTGATCAAAAGAACCATGTCATCGAGCCAAAGGAGCTCCAGGACAAGATCGACATGGAGGCGCTGAATCTTGGGGGGAGGTCTTTTGTCAGGCCTTCTGGGACGGAGGATGTTGTAAGGGTATATGCCGAGTGTTCGACGGAAGCAGATGCAGATCTTCTCTGTCTTAAAGTTGCACAGCATGTTTATGACATGTGCAATGGCGTTGGAGACCACCCTGAGATTGATTATACAAATAAATGAGGTCTTGGCTATGTGTTGTCCCCGATATTTGCTTTTTGCATTGCTCTTTTCGTAAAGATTGCAATGCTGCTGATAAGTAGGAGTCTTTTAAAGCATCTTGGTTGGAAGCCCTTTAGGGGCCATGAAAAGCGAAGTCTCCCAGACATGGCCATATCCAATAGACATTGTAGAGTACTTTGGAGAGCTTCCCAGGCACTCGAAGGCACAGCTATATGGTGCACCCATATTTGCAGTATCCTTTCTTAAGATCTTTGACGAGAAGACTACAAGGTTTATATTTGACCTGGTGCTGAAGTCACATTCCATAAGCTCCTTAAGAGAGATAGAGGGGATCAAGGAGATCTTGAAGACTCTGCTACGGATTGAGATGATTGAAAAAAAAGGAGACAACATATACTTGGATGAGAGCCTGCGGAGATCACTGATGGAAGGGCTCTGCATACTCACGATGGAAAAGCACTACAAAAACACTGGAAAGGAATTAGAAATCGATGAGGAGGAAAGCAATAGAAAGTTTGAGGCTATTCTGAAGTCCATTGTCAATAGAGAGTGCAGAATACAGGCATTTGGGATTGGGGAGGTTCTTATGTTTGGAGGTCTTCTTGGGAAAGACAGGAACATAACGAACAGAGGGTTCGAGTTTCTTCTGAAGACAAAGAAAGAACAGCTGTGGTGCCTTGTGCTCTTATCTTTGAAGTATTTTCTTGGGTCTGTGGACGAGGAGATCCATGCGCTTGAGGCATTATTTGAATTGAGCACAAAGGCCGTTGGGATAGCATACCATCGAACTGACAGGATGGATGCGAGGCTGCTGAAGTATCTTGAAGCGTTGGGGATTCTAAAGCTTTATAAGGAAAGCCTTGCCATTGGAAAGTCCTTTGTGCAGCTATTTGAGGCGTCTGAGCGCAATAGAAGGGAGTTTATAATAGTTGAGACAAACAACAAGATATATGCATATACAAACTCCGAGTATGAGAAGTCTGTAATACACCTGTTTTGTAGTGTATCTGTCAACCTTCCAAATCTTATCAAGGGAAGCATAACGGAGGAGAGTGTGAATGTTGCATTTGACAAGGGAATAACTGGAAAGCAGATAATACATTTCTTGGAAGCAAGTGTCAAGCCAGGAAGCCTTCCGCCTGCAATCAGCAGCCAGATAATGATATGGGAGTCCAAAAGGAACAGAATATTCATGGCACCTGGGTACATCTACTCTAACTTCTTGAACCTGTCGGACTACCAAAGGGTGCTAGAGTTCTGTACCGAAAGGAGTTATCTGATAGAGTCTGATGTTGACAAGAGGATGATAGTTGTGAAGGTAGAAGGGCATGAGCTAGTCAAGGAATTCATAAAGACTATTCTCTGAGGAGGGCAAAAGTTGCAAAGATATAGAAAAGCGATTGTTTTAATTAAAGTGGTGGAATCATTGACCAATGGCATCTATGAATTCTTTTACATCGAACGACACCTTACATCCAGCAGCAGCAAGAACTATTGCTTCCCTGTAGGGTGCTTTGTCACTTACATAGAAGATACCTCTGTCTTCCAGAAGAGGGCGATACTTCTCTTCAAGGGCTTTGGAATCAATCACCAAAGATCTTGTCTTGTATGTCCCGGTGCTTGTCTCGACCTCGAGGTGGTTCTCTCTCTTGGAGACATTCAGAATTTTCCCTTCCTTCACCTCGATCCCCATGTTTCTGGACTGTCTCTCTATCAAGTCCATAAGCTCGTTGGGGCCTTCGACTTCCTTAACACCCACGATGCTTTTGAATCCGGAGAAGTCTTCCATGGACTCCTCACATGGCTTGATTATCATTGGAGACAGGTTAGCAGTATGTGTGTATATCCCGCACATGTATGCCCCTGGACCCTGGCCTAGAATCACGACATTTCTCATTCTGAAGGGATTAAAATTTTGTAAATTACTTTGCCTTTGGTATCTGAAACAAGAAATATATCTAGATGATTGATGGGAATATCCTCAATTGCTATGATAAATTTGTTTTTATCTCTAAATAGGGAAATTCTCAATACATAGATCTTGTGTTTATCGATGCGGTGCACCCCAATGTTCGAAAGTACAGATGATATAAGGTTATCTGATATATTGTTTGGGAGCGATGTGGATGCACACCACTGTAGCAAGACCTCTAAGAAGAAGGAGGAGGAGAAGAATATGTGGAAGAAAAATGTCAAGCATTACAAGATCCTCTCTGTCGACCAAATATCTGCACTGGAGGACTTCTTCATTAGTAAGCAGGTGCCGGTGACAAAAACAAATATAAAGCATGCATCAAAGGCACTTAAGATTCCGTACCAGAGATCTGTAAACTATCTTTACAATAAATACAAGAAGGTTCAGGATAATGCCGAAGACTTCTACCACAGATGCATTCACGAGTTTAGCTTAATAATGCAAAATGTGGAAAGGTGCTGGGAGCTGTACCTCAAAGGATGCCAGGCATACAATACTTCTCGAGACAGCAAGAATTAAAGAGAAATGTATTTGTGTATAGATTATTAGGAGGCCTGAGGGAAAATTTTTGCTGTGAAAGCAGGGCAATTTTCGTCTCCCTAAAAGATGAAAGATGTCTCAGAGATCATGAGGAAGCAGGCAACCCTTAACATAGGAACCATTGGGCATGTTGCACATGGGAAATCCACCATTGTAAAGGCAATAAGTGGAATAAGCACAATAAAGTTCAAAGCAGAGCTTGAGCGCAACATCACTATAAAGCTAGGATATGCCAATGCCAAGATATACAAGTGTGATTCGAAGTGTGTCAGGCCTAACTGCTACCAATCTTTTGGAAGCTCAAGCCCAGATCAGCTTCCGTGTAAAAAGTGTGGAGGCACCTTGAAGCTTGTCAGGCATGTTTCTTTTGTAGACTGCCCTGGGCATGATGTTCTGATGGCAACGATGCTGAATGGGACTGCGATTATGGATTCTGTGCTGCTCCTGATAGCAGCCAACGAGCCTTGCCCGCAACCCCAGACCACGGAACACTTGTTTGCAGTGGAGATAATGGACCTCAAGAAGGTTCTAGTTGTACAGAATAAGATTGATCTTGTTTCGAGGGAGCAAGCTCTGGAGCAGCACGATCAGATCCAGAAGTTTCTAAAGACATCAAATGTCTCTGGCCCAGTGATCCCAACCGCAGCCCAGATCGGGGTGAACATCCCTGCTCTTCTGGACTTTATTGTCAACTACATTCCAGAGCCTTCCAGGGATTCTGCAGCACATCCGAAAATGGTTGTCATCAGAAGCTTCGATGTCAACAGACCGGGAACCAAAGTGAGCGAGATGACCGGAGGTGTCATTGGAGGAAGCCTTGTCACTGGAATGCTAAGGATTGGAGACAAGATCGAAATAAGGCCAGGGCTTGTGATGAAGAAGAACAACAAGTTTGTATGCAGGCCCTTTGTTTCTGAGATTGTTTCTCTGAAGGCAGAGAGCACTGATCTGGAGGAGGCCTATCCTGGAGGGCTGATAGGTGTCGGGACAACGATGGACCCCTCGTTTTGTAAGGCGGACAAGCTGGTTGGGCAGGTGATGGGGAAGCTGGGGTTTCTGCCGTCAATATTTTACAAAATAACTGTCGAGTACAGTCTCTTTCCAAAGACAACTGTGCAGGGGAATCACAAGCTGAAGGAAGGCGAGCATGTGCTGCTGAATATAGGAAGCACAACAACGGGAAGTGTGATAGTAAGCATGGGCGAGACAAGAGCAGAGTTTGATCTTGTGAAGCCTGCATGCTGTGAAGTTGGAGAGAGGATAGCAATATCAAGAAAGATCAACAATCACTGGAGGTTGATAGGACATGGGGAGATCAAGGACGGAATGTGTGTTGAGCCAGAATACAGTGTCTAATAGATGAGAAGTATTGAAGTCTTGAAGGAGTAAGAGGGGCTGTGGGAAATAAAGAGAAATGGTTTCTAAGGGCTTTAATTGCTATAGGCTGCTATCTCTGAAGGCATATCCTGTCTTCTGATCTGTCAAACACAACTATTCCTTTACTCAGTAGTCCATAGACTATTCTTAGAAGTGCTGTTCTGTCTATACCTAGAGCATTTCCCAGTTGGTCCAGCCCAACGGATTCCTCATGGATGAGATGCTGGCAAACAATTTTGTTGTATGAATCGGGCATGCTCCCAATCTCGTCAAGTATAAGCATTTTCTCAATGGTGTTGAGGTACTCTCTGCCTTCCTTAACATATGCAAGAGAGCTAGTGACTTCTTCGTCTGCGGGGCCCTCTCCTCTTAGAAATGCAAATATCCTATTGATGAGACTTGTGTGTGATCTTTCATACTCCATGTCATTAAACATCCTTCTAAGCTCATCGAGTTTGTGCCTTAGGTCACCTATGTCGTGGCGGTTGTACTTCTGCATTTCTTCATACTTCTGCTTCATGTTTGCCAGTTCCACCTCCAGGACGTCGCATTCTCTTTCGTACTCGTCATGAAGCGCCATTTCTTCCTGCTTCCTCCTTAGTTCGTCCAGTTCCGAGGAGACTGTTAGTCCGTATCTATTGTACTCTATGTTCAAGTTGTTCAGAACATCTATCAGGGCCATGTGGTCTCTAAGCATCCTCTCTTCTATTGTAGGAAACTCCATTTCTCTGTACATCTCGTTCAGATCATCTAAAGACCTTGGAGACATTGTCTTAGGAACCTCCAGCCCTGATGCAGTTTCCAATGAAGGGAATCTCCTCGCATCTGGAGTAGTTATCGAAGCCTCCTTTACTATGTCTTCTGGGTTGCACATCCGGGGATTGTTGCCCCAGGATTGTTCTGTTGACTTAAGCAAAAAATCCTGCAAACCTATGCCTTCTGGCTGCGAAGACGATGGATTTCCATGTGATGACGAGGCTTTTATGAGGTACAGGGAGAAGAGGATCCAGGAGCTGTGCGGAGGGATAGAGGACATTACGAGCGAGAGGGAGCTGATTGAAAAGACGAAGTCTCTGAAGATGATAGTCCATTTCTACAAGCAAGAGTTTAACCGGTGCAAGATAATGGATAGAAGACTAGAGGGGGTGAGAGAATTCTTTCCGGGGATCAGATTCTACAGAGTAAATGCCGAGATATGCCCAGTGGTGGCAAGGAAGCTTGAGATAAGAGTGCTGCCTTTTCTAGGATTTTTTAAGGACGGATACTTTGTGGACCAGATTGTTGGGTTTGAAAGGCTTGGAGACGAAGCGGAGCCCGAGGCTCTTAAGAAAAGGATCCAGGAGAGCAATATATTTAAGCCTGTTTCCAGCATACAATAAACATAACTGATTACTGAAAGTCCTTTTCCTTATATAGAAGAGAGCAAAGAAACTATCCCCATCAAGATGATTTCTGATTGCGAGGGGGAAGAGATCAGGTACGATGGCGACTCTAAAAGAATAAGGAGCATTGTGTACGAATGCTTTGATGGAGCCTACGACCCGAGGAGGAGGTACATTATATGCATTCAGGGGCCTACATCAACTGGAAAAACGACTCTTGCCAGGAAACTCTACATGCTGCTAAGTAAGGGCGGGATAAATACCTATGCACTTGAGCTGGATTCCTACTACTTTAGGCCTCTGAACCCAGACCTCGATGAAGAGGACTACGACTTTGACAACCCGGGGGCACTTGATTGGGAAAACATCTTCGGTGTTCTGAAGGCTTTGAGGGACAAGGAGCCGTTTATTAAGCGCAATGTGTACTCTGCATCCTCCTATGGAGAAGTTTCTGTGGTGAGGGAGGCAAACACCATGCCCGATGTTATAATAATAGATGGAGTGCAGGCGTTTAACACTGTTAACAGCAAAATTTTCAACATCAAGGAATTTGATCCGTACGACACAGAAAAGACCATTGACAACGAGTTTGTGGATAACTCTCTTAGGATGGATGATTTCAAGATACTTAAGATCCTTATGACCAATTGTGCCTCAAAGATTCTTTCGGTAAGGCTCAAAAGAGATGAGCTGATAGGGAGGAAGAGAGATGCAATAGTTAAGAGATTTTATTCGAAAACACTCCTCAGCACTTTAAGGTGGACATATTCGCCGATGTACAATAAGTTCATTAAGATTGTACATGGGAACTTCAACTATGAGAAGGTTGATCTGGTGATGAATGAGCTAGGCCTTTACTTCTTTGGAAGGGAGATAGCAGTGGATGATTCCAGAGAGATGGATCTGAGCAACGAGTTCAATGTTGAGTGTACAGGTGAGTGCAAGTATGGAGGAGAGCCATACATTGTCCTAGATGACAAGGGCGCAGGACTATGATGGGCAAAGGGGCTCTTCTGGGTCATATGAACAAGTCTTCATAGAAGTAAAACAACAGGGATGTTCCGCTCAGGAGCAAGTAACTTGTTGACCAGAAGATGAAGTGGCTTTTCTTATGAACAGCCATGAAGCTGAACATGTAGAACCCATGGAATGCAACGAAGGCCAGGTTTGCAAAGCTCTTGGTTTCGAACTCCATATCGAATAGCGGCTTGAGGCCCAAGATTATGCATACTAGACTCAACCCGTAAAGCACTGCTACCATTAAAATCTTTGTAAATCCCCAGTGAACCCCTCTTTGGTGGTTATTGTCGTAGTCTTCTGCTTCCATTTGTTTCTGCGGTTGAAGAGCGTTTTATACTTTCCTGGAATCTGAAACAGAAGCTGTATTCTGAGGATGGGAAGCAGAATGCGATTGCTTTTAATTGCAATGAATTTGGCGGTCTTTTTAGAATTAAAGTATAAAAGAATCACCAGCCCCTAGGAATAAATGAAAAGAGGAGTACTGAAGTTTGTGGCCTCTCCAATGAATGGAGGAAAGACGACAAACATGTTGCTGAGGGCGAAGCGAGCGAGTATCCTAGGGTGGAAGGTGCTGCTGGCAAAGCCCCAGGTTGATACCAGGCACAAGAGCACAGTGATAAGATCGCGATGCGGTGCTGAAATGGAGTGTAACCTGTGTGTCGATTCCCAATTCAACTTCGCAAAGGATATTTCATACAAGGACGTTGATATTCTGTTTGTGGATGAGGCGCAGTTTCTGAGCGCCCGGCAGATAGAGGAGCTAAGGGAGGTTGTGGATGTCCATGGAATTTCAGTGTGGTGCTATGGCCTCCTCACAGACTTCAAGAAGAATCTGTTTGCGGGGTCAAAGCGGTTAGTTGAGTTGTGTGACAAGATGTATGAGCTTGACGTTCTATGCTGCTTCTGTTCCGAAAGCGGAAGGTTTCATTTGAAGTATGCTGATGGGAAGGCGGATGTGTCTGGGCCATCAATTGACGTCAGTACTCCTGGGAATGATAAGTTTGTTTCTGTGTGCCACAAGTGCTGGATGGAAAAGATGTCGGCATCTGAAGAGAAGGAATGTGCCCGGCTTTTCTGCAACGAAGGTGTTTCTGTGGATAAGGCGGTGGAGATAAATGGATAAATACTGTGTGTTTCATGTTCGATTTCAAATCCCTTCCATGAATGATTTACAAACATTTTACCCTGAACAATGAAGAAGATCGTTGCATATGGGGTTACTCACTTCATCTTGCTTGCCATATACACGATGAGGGCAAGCCATGGCGGCCTAACTATGTACAACATTCTCACAACCACGACGCGCAATAGCACTGTGCACATTCTCCATGCCACGTTTTTGATATTTCTTATGTGCACTCTAACAGGACAGATAATTGACTATGTGTTCAAGAGCCTCAGGTCTGAAGAGATAAGCAACTTCAATGAGTCTCTGCTCTACTTCCTGACCGACTTTCTTCTTGTTGTGTCTACGTTTGACAGTGACATCAACTTCAAGAATGGGCTTTTCTTTGTTATGCTTCTGTGTGTGAAGTCCCTTAGCTGGTTACTGGGCACAAGGATAAAGAGGGATGTCTACCCTTCGCTATTTGGCCTTGCATATGGAATATCTCTGTTTTCGGGGCTTATGGTGCTTTTATTTACTCTTTCCTGCATATCTTCCATTGATGGGCAGATTCTCTTTCTCTTTGAGTACACCTTGCTCGTAATAGCCTCCATAAAGAATGTCTGTGTCATGAACCTGATTCTGTCTGACGACGACGACAAGAGGTCTCTACACAACTTCTACATCGACATAGGATACATGAGCATCACACTCCTTGTCTATGTAATATTCATAGGAATCACATCTGTAAGCTACAGGCTTCCCTTGAATCTCTTCCGATCTGCACTGACCATATTCGATGCTTTGATTGCGAAGATCAAGGTATTCCATAACTACCTCAAGCTGTGTAAAGATCTTGAAAAATGTGTTGAGGGGACTGGAGATGGCTTTTGTGCAATATGCAGGGATGACATGCAGGTTGGAAAGAAGCTGACGTGTGGGCATTGCTTCCATATAGAATGCTTGAAGATGTGGTGCGAACGGCAGCAGACATGCCCGATATGTAAGTCCGAGCTTGCATTTGATGTTAGGAAGGAAAGCTTTGTTGTGGGGGGTGAATACATATCTGGGATTCCTGTAACGATTGACGGCTAGAAAGTAACAATAAAAGGGTTTATTCTTCGGTGCTAAGGGCTTCATGTGTTTTCTTTGGCTGTGCAGCCTTTTCTATAGTTTCGCTACCTATCTTAACAAGGTTGATTCCAGTACGAGACTCTGGAGACACGGATACATGATATTTGTGCCTGACTATGACGCCGTTCCTTTCCCCTTGGATATTAATCACTGCTTCCTTCACCCCAGAAGACAATCTATACAGCCCTGCCTTTTTTGCAGCGGAATAAGGAAACTTCGATGGATACACACGCCTTTCTCCAAGGGCATTCGAGACCTCTTCTCCTTCATCATTAACCTCGATGAAGTTTATTTTTGTGGTGTAGTAATAGGACGCCTTCTTGTTCATCACCCTGATCTTGTCACTCAAGTCTATATGCCTTCTGCATTCATGGAAAATGTTTTTGTACTTTTCGAGGATTTCCTTCCACTTTCCATGTCCTAGCTCCTTGATTCCCTTGAGAAGCGCCTCCTCCTCTTCAGGGCTCCAAGGTTTGGGCTTTCTCCTCGGGTTTTTGGTATAACTTCTTACAACAATATTTTCTCTTACATGCTTCTTTTTTGGAACCTTACTATAAATATGCAATTTGAGCTTTGAGGATGGACCGTTGTATTCTGCTTCCTCCATTTAAGAGGGGTTAGGAGACTATGATTCCATTGTACTCTTTCTCAGCAGGAAAAGATTAGCCTATATGGGCATTATGAGACATTTTCTTACTTTACAACGAGTTGCTGTGAAATGGATGTCTATCTGAATGCTTCTATATCTACTGTGTGGAAGGGAGTGAGGCTGTGTACGGAGACAGCTTGTGTGGAGTCGCATCGGTAATGTGAAGGCGTGGCCGAGTGGTTATGGCGCTGGTCTAGAAAACCAGTGGGCTTCGCCCGCACAGGTTCGAATCCTGTCGCCTTCGATTTTGCCATATGAATCCATTGTAAATTATCAGCCACCGTCAACCCATGAACTGCCAAGTGTGTACTGGTGGTATGGATCTTTTTGCAAGATACGACTGCGGGCATCGGATATGCATGACTTGTTCTGCAAGGCTTGTGTTTCTGTATATGCAGTGCAGCTGCCCGCTGTGTAGAAATCCTGCGAAAGAAATAATCTTCTCAGCGCTTTCAATGCCGAGCGAAGGGTTCCCCAGGCAGATGTGGAAAGGCCAAAGAGCCCCATTGGTCGTCTTCTATGAGGGGGAGTATGTGAAGAAGATGATGGAGGACCTCTTATCTAACAAATGCCGGGAATGCCACAGGAAGTTTGGGACTCTGAAGGAGCTCAAGAAACATTATGCATACCATGGATTTGTCCTCTGCTCAGAGTGCATCAAGAGCAGAAGGGATTTCTGGCATGAGATCAAGCTCTACAAAAGCGACACTATTAGGAGCCACAGGAGCGGGAGTCTTGGAGAAGAAGGGTTTGATGGCCATGTATTCTGTGTTCACTGCAAGATCTATCTGTTTGATTCCGACGATGCTCGGAAGCATTGCAATCTCAAGCACGAGCTATGCAATATTTGCGATATACTAGGAACGAAGTATCAGTATTATAATAGCTTCAAAGATCTGGAAGCACATTACAAGAACGCCCACTATTGCTGTAGCTTCCAAACCTGCCAGATGAACAAGTGCTATGTATTTCCATACCAAACAGAGCTCTTCGATCATTTAAACAGGTTCCACAAGGCATGCGTCAAGCTATCTGAGATCCCAAGAGCCGGGAGATGCAGCATTCCTGTGATGGATCCGCTGAGGAAGAGGAGGACAGCGGCTAGAGCAAGTGTTGTGGATCAAAGCGGAGGAGAGATCAGGCTTTCTTCGTTTCCCAAGGCAAACACTTCCCAAGGCATGGTCTCAGAAAGCGTGGAGACCGAACTCCCGAAATACTTGGATAGGAACATCCTGGAGGAGGAGAGAAAGAGGCAGAGCAGACGCAAGGCCATTATGGAACGCATATGCAAGGCCGAAGCAGACGGGGTGGAGGAAATTGTGAACGAGTTTCTAGAAGACATCATAGATGTGATGGCGGCATTTAACAAGATAGCGGATGTAGTTGGAGACAAGGTGGCCCTCAAGCTATTTGAGACAATGAACTTTGGAGGCAAGCAGGGTGTGGTGCAAGGCAGCATAAAGGCTCTAAGAAAGAAGGTTATGTTCCCGAAGTTCGTTCCATCTGAGCCTGTGGAATATAAGGAGCCCAAGGAGAAAAAGAGCCCAGGATTTGCAATTATAGATTTATGTAAGAAGAAATAATGAACACAAACTAAAGGTATCTTTATTTCTTCACTATCTTTTTGGATATATAGAACTCCTTTGTTTTCCTATTGATGTACAGCAAGGTAGCAAATATTGTAGCTATCTTGAGAATAACTATCCTATTGATAAGCTTGAATATGCTGTTGTATAGGCCCGTATACTCTACCTCATCCCAATCGTCCAAGCTTTGCATGTCGAAGTTGTTCTTCGAGACATACAGTAGGTCACTCATCTTCCTTGTGAGCCACTCCATCTGGTAGTCTGTCCCCGAAACAATCTCGGGTGTCCACGGACGTCCCTCGTAGATGGCAAGCTCGAGTGCCAGTTCTCCTCGGACATCTGTATCCAAGGAAAACACTATGGTGTAGTATCCCGTCTCTGGAGTTGTGTAGAAGAATGTTGTGGATGTCTCGTGCTTTACATCCTTAAAGATCAAGTTCTTTGGCTCTGGATCTGCACTTTTGTAGTCCCCGTTTGATTTATATATGCTAAGCTTAGTCCCTACGCTTATTCCTTCTGCCTCTTTCCATGGGTGGCTGGATGACGCCCTGTGAAACAGCTTCGCCTGCATCAGAACCACAGTCTGCCCATTCAGTCTTAAGGCACTCTCCACCTCTTTGCTCTCATCCAGATAGAACAAGGTTCTTGAAAAAACACATCCTAGAAATAAGAAAAACATTCTTGAAGGGCACTGCATAAGCAAAATAATATTTGCTAGATGTACTAAAGAGAAGCAGAATAAACCCAATTTATTCCAGGAACTCCTGCTCAGGGCATCAAGGATTTCCTCCACCCATCACAGAGCCCATCGAGATTCCTCTCCGCCCACTTAACAGATGTAAAGACATCGACAGCCTTCTTGTTAATCTCGTGTCTCTCGCTCCTTTCTTCCATAGGCATCGTAATGGCCTTCTGTATTCCATCGGCAATCTCCTCAATGTTCCACGAGTTTATTTCCAATGCTGCAGATAAGGTCGTGGATGCTCCTGCACTCTCGCTCAGAAGAAGCACGCCTTTGTTCTCGTCCTGGCATGAAACATATTCCAGAGCAACGAGATTCATTCCATCTATCAGGGATGTCACAAGAAGGACGTCGCTTGCTGCATACAATGCACATAACTCATTAAAATCCACGCTCTTGTTTAGAAAGTATAGATGTGTTTCTTCAACAGACCCGATCTTGCCATTTACCTCGGATGTAAGCTCATTCAACTTGGTGATGTATGAAGAATACTCCTTGACGCTCGTCCTGCTGGGAACGCCAATCTGAAGAAACACAACCTTTCCAACAGACTCTGGATACTTCTCAAGGAACCTGTGGAATCCTTTGAGGCGGTGAGGCATCCCCTTTATATAGTCAGTCCTATCTACACCCAGAAGTATCTTCTTTCCCTTGAACATCTGCTTGAGTTCCCTTATTCTCTCTACAGTCTTCTTTTCCTTGAGTGCGTTCCGGAACATCTCGGGATCGATCCCTATCGGAATTGCATCCAGCTTCGACCTTACTTCTACTTGGTTGGCCACACATGTGTCATGGAAGTTGATGGCATAGTCGAACGAGTGGAATGCAACAAGGTCACTGTGTGCTATCCCGCTTACTATCTCCTTTCTGCATGCAAGGACCTCCATGATCTCTGCCGGCGGAAACGGAGTGTGCAAGAAGAACATCACCTTGAAGTCTTTCTTAGATTTCTTTCTTAGCATTTCCGGGACCATCATAAGATGATAGTCATGGACCCAGACAATGTCTCCGTCTTCCACAGTCTCACATATCTTGTCGCAAAAAATCCTGTTGTATTCCACATATGCATTGTAGTTCTTGATAGTAAACGCAACATCGTCCTTGAACGAATGGATTATTGGCCAAAGAATGGCGTTGCAGAAGCCATCGTAGCAGTCTTCGTTCAACACAGGATCGATGAACACAGGGATTGAGTGGAACTTTTCCCAGCAGTCCTTCCTTATCACCTCCTTCTCCTCTTCGTTTAATTCAACGCCACTTATGTTACCAATCCACTTGAACCTGATTTTGTCGTTTATGCTCTTCAGACCGGTTACCAGCCCTCCGCTTGTCTTCGTGTACTCAAACCCATTCTCGCCTTTCTTTATTGTCAGTGGCAAGCGATTGCTAATGACCAGGAGCTTCATAAAAAAATGATGGTGCTCATATTTATCCGAAGTGAAAATAATGAAGTCTCAAACAACATCATGTAACCAGTGGGAGGATTGCAGGAAACCAATAGAAGAAGATGTCTATGGCTTATGAGTGAGGGATGTGGCATAGAAGTTTAATCTTCATTAGTTCGGAAAGAATCTGAATCTCCCAAGATAGTGGCCTAGGCCCATGAATACACGGTCAAACCCAACCACGTATGTAAGCAGAAGCACGCCCAGGTTCGACATGACAAATGTAAGATAGAAAAAGGTGTTCAGTATGTCCATGCCAAGAAATGCTGTAAGTGAGCAGCACACATGGCTAATCAGCCCAAGAATGAGCAGGCTGACTGTCCTGTCGTTCAGGGATTTAAATATATATGCACTGAGGAAGTCGATAAACAGGATCAGCGTCATATAGGTAAATCCACGCTGTGCCTTCATCACCCTGTACTTCATTCGGTCGTTCTTGCATATCTTTGCTGTTGAGCGCATCGTCTCCAGCATGAATCCAATGGTTGCCGTGCAGAATGAGAACAGAAAGCAGAACACACCCTTGGCATCTGACACACGGAGGTAAGGAGACCTGGCAAGGTAGCTTACTCCTGCCGGTATGATCTTTCCTTCAGAAACAGCCACAAGCAGCAGGAAGGAAATATACATGACTATTTGACCTGCGAATAAATGTCCAAGCTGCATCATCGGGGTAATTAGAATATCTCTTCATTACCTTGGAAACGGCGCTCAAAAGATTTGAAACATAGTTTTACAGTCTGCCTTTATTTACAATCGGCTGTAATCCACAGGGCCGAATTCAACGCCAAAGAGACCGTTCTTGATGAGCTCTCTGAGCTTGTGTCCTCTGACCTTCTTGAGGTGGAGGCCTCTTCTCCTTCCCTCCCTGACAATGACTCTGTAGAACTCACAGTCGCCAACCATTACAAAGATCTCGCACCTGCTGTTGATGTACATGCAGACCCTCTGGCAAACATCGCGCTCAATGCGCCTCTTGAGCTGGTAGATCTTTCCTGGGCACCTGAGGCACTCTGGAAGAACCTCGGGGACGCACTTGTCGCTCCTTCCTCTGATCTCGCCATTCCTGGATAAGACAAAGCTCTCAAACTTGTCCTTGCAGTCGCTGGAGCAGACTCTGACAACGACATCTCCTCTTCTCCTATACTTCTCAACGTCAAATGTGAATGTCTTCTGACTCTTCACAACCTCAACCTTCTTTGGGCATCCACGTCGTCTTGATCCAGACACCTTCTTGGATACTCTTGGGAAGACTTTGCATCTCCTGTCTCCGCACTCACTATTACTGCTAGAGTCGCAAGGCTCGCATGGTCCGCACCTCCTTGGAGAGGGGTTGACAACAACTTTGTTGCAGATGTTCTCTTCTCTTTGGACGTATATGTTTTCACTGCATGGAGTAGACCCATTGTTCTCTACACATATGCTCTCGCATGGGACAGAGTTTCCAGGCCTGGTGTTGGACCCTGGGCAGCTGCAGGCCTCTACACAGAGGACATACTTTGCTCTGTTTGTGTTTGGGTCGAGAGGAGCAAGGGCTCCGTTCTTGTGGAGAACCATAGGGTTCTGTCGGAGATCGTGGTCGTTCCAATAGAGCACGTATGCCTTGTCGATGTTCACTGAGTTGAGGTATCTAATTGTCTCGTGGATGTTGTCTGCATTTAGAGCGAATGCCATGCAATTGGCACTTAGAACAGCACTGTAAGGCTTAAGTTCCTGCTCGCAGTTAAGATGAAGAGCCTTGGTCTTAAGAGCGTTGATGGCACCAGATGCAATTGCTAACAATCCCAAAAGCTTCATTGATGCTGCACCTGATTCACAAATATATGCATTAAAATGGCAAAGAACAGTCTTTTGGAGCATTCTTTTTTCCCTTTTGGGATACGACGTGATCGGTAATACAAAAGACATAATTAGATGGGACACATCATTTCTTCTAACATCAAATTAATGAGCTAGATATGACCCCAGAGGAGCGGTGGTTTTCACTATAAATAGGCTTTCAATCTACAGGACCCAAAAACGGATTTTTCTGGATGAAGAGATAGGAAGGCAATAGCCACACGCTTTGCCAAGAAAGTGCATTGAAGGATGGACTGTAGGGATTGGTGTTTAATTTAGCTTTAAAGATCAAGCTTTCGGGAGCGCCTAAATTAATTTATTGATTTAAGGTGAATTTATCTATTAATCATAGTCAAAAATTGCTTGGTATACAAATCTTTTGCACCACCTAAACTTAAGGTTCATGGACATTTTTGGAGGGAAAATGGACAAGAATCCATGGCCAATAGAGACAACTAGTATTGACATAAACGACTATGCAGAGGACTATCTAGACAAGTGCCAGTGTCTCTTGGCCAAAAAGACTTCTAAGTCCAGAAATGTTTGTACATGCTTTAAAAATAATAAGAAGCTATTCCAAAGCAATGCCACATCCTATATTTCTACACATCCAATTAGTAAAGAGCAAAGTCCTCTTGAAAGAAGGTTGAAAGGCCATGATCTTAAGGTGCCTGCCGGCACCACGCAAACCCATTTCTCGTCTGCCAGGGGATCCCATCCGAATAAGAAGTACCAGCTCTACAAGACAGAAATGTGTAGAAGCCACACAGAAATAGGGTACTGCAAGTATGGCGATAAGTGCCAGTTTGCACATAGTAAGGCAGAGCTAAGGTATGTGCAAAGACACCCAAAGTACAAGACAGAGACATGTAAGACCTTTTGGGAGGAAGGAAGCTGCCCATATGGAAAGAGATGCTGCTTTATCCACATTCCAAACACCGACATGGGCAATCTCCCGGTCCATGATCACCAGAAAGACAGCAAAAGAACGTATAGGAATTACGAGCTAGCCTTAGGAGAGATAGACAAGCATCCAGACGACGGGCTCATTTGCAGCAGGATCGATAGGCCCATTTCACTAGCCGAAAAAGGCTTTCTCGAGGCCGATGAAGAGGCCACAAAAAGTACGGCAGAGGAATGTAATATGTCCCAAAGCGATTTCTTCAATGAAATCCATATCCTCAATCGCCCTTTCTGCAAGTCCGCTACCCAGTCCTTTGTGCCTATTATTGAAGATGAGTTCAGCGATGAGGTCATGCTGAGAAGACCTTTCTGGGAGTCTAACTATTCTAGTGCATGGCTAGATGAAGAGACATCGCTGTTCTACCTCGACAGTCCCTGTAGAAAACAGCCTAAGGGTGGGGTTTTTGCGCCTGGAGGATCTGTATATAAGCCCTTCAACAAGAAGGTGTCTGATTTTGTATTTGGGCACTTGGGAATGTAAATAAATCTTTGTGAGTTCATTCTGTCCCCCAGAAGCATTAAAACCGAAAGAATTGGAGTCCCAATGGAAATAGTGAAGTTCGAGCCGGATGCCGAAGGGATTGAAAGAAGGAAAGGCATAAAGGCCTTTGGAGACACAAACAGGATAAGAGTGGTTAAAAGCACAACCGCACCGAAGTTTAATCTGTATACAACAGAAATAGGCGTCAAGCAAGAGGAAGAGGAAAAGCAATACACTCCGTACAGGCCCTCCCTAGAAGAACCGGCCACATCAAATGCCTATGTCCCACCGACGATCAAGCGTCCAGAGACATGCAGCGTTAAGCTCTCAAACCTCCCTCTGGACATGACAAGGGATAGACTTTACTCTATCATCAAGTCGCATACAAGCGTTTTCTTCATGAGTCCCAACCTTGTCATGAATAGAGAGACAGGAGTCTTCAGAGGATTTGCATTCGTGACTCTAGAGTCCAAGGATGATGCCATGAAGTTCATCAGAGACCTCAGGGGCGTTGCAATAGATAGTCTGGGATTATCTGCAGAAATAGCCAGATAGATGACCCTGTACTCCTTTGCTTAATCGGCAATCACTGGAAAAGGATCTGCCTTGCTGAACACAACTACCCTTCTGCTGATTGATATATATCCTCTCAGCCTTCCTGACTCAATTGCACTGCTCAAAAGGCAAACAATCTCCTTGAAATCAGTGCCGGGCAGTACCTCTGAGATCTTTTGGATCTCGAGCCTGTTATCGCATCCATGCTTTCGATAGGCTCTGCCCACCAGATTGTTGAAACATATGAGCGGATAGTGGACTGAAATGATTCTGTAAAGATTGTAGTCTGTAATTCCCTCAGATGCATTTCTAATGGCATTGTCCACACCCACGTAGAGCCCCTCTCGTACTACAGAGACCAGCTCCGATAGGTAGCTGCAGCCAAACCTTTCGAGATATATGTTCTTAGGGAACTTGTTAACAAGCAGAGATGAAATGAAATAAACCGGTGCCATTATTCTCCTCCATTTCTTGTATCTAAATGCTCTTTTCAATGACAGATAGGATTCCCTGAATCTATCCTGGTACATTTTAATGATTCCCTTGTAGTAATGAAACACATAACTGTCCCTGCATGCAGTCTCCGGTTCACTTGCGCTTGCTAATAGATCCTCTGCTAGCTTAAACCTTTCTGTCTCAAGGTATATCTGGAATAAGGCATTTCCAACATAGATGAAGGCTGGATTTCTTTGCTCCACTAGCTTCTTGTACATCTCCAGAAGAAGCTTACTCACCTTGTTCGAGCTATCTTTGCCCCAAAGCTCAAGAAGCTCATATACAACTCTTTTAATGATAGGGCCAGTCCATGCCTCTCCCCCAGTCATTCTTACAACACTTCTTATTAGTGTTTCATATGTGCCATAACTCTTTTTTTCTATGGCTGTTTTTTGATTCTCAAGGAGAATGTTGAATGGATGCTTGACCTTGCTAAGATCAATACTTTCCCGCTCAGAATCCATCCATATACTTTTGCTGAACAGCTGAGAAATATACTTTCCATCTTTGGCATCTATCCTTGAGTTGATTGCTTCTGTCCATCCCATTGGGGATATTATTACTGAGCACTGGTATCCAATCCCGGCGGCCTTGAGGACCCTGATTTGCTCGAGAGTTACATACCCTGAGGATGGATATGGAGATAAGAAGGCACATGGAAAGCTCTTGCGGCGATTCCATGGTCGGTGTTCAAGCATTTGTATCGGGTGAAAGCTACATCTTCCTTCTTTTCAATAGGGAAATGCTCTTGGCTGGCGTAACACTTCAGAGAGTGGGATCTCATGTATACATAAAGAACGTAGACACAACTGGGTATGAAAGGGGGCACGCCAGGAGGTTCATAACATCGATTTTGAAAGCGTTGTCCCCTGAGCTATCTTGTTGTTTCAGCACACCAAAGAGCGAGTATATCTTTAATGGTAGCTCTCAGAACAAAGGAAAGGTGATTAGGGAGCCTGGAGAGCTTTTGGAGTACTGGATTGGAATTTTTGAGGATCTCTATGACGATTTGCATGTGTGGTCCAATCATTATGAGAACATTTCCTATCCATTCAAACATTTGGACGAGGTTGTATATTTTGAAGACGACCCAAAGGAAAGGCTGAAGAAGCACTTTGTAGGAAGCCTTGAGGAGATGTTTGCAGTATTACTGTGTAGAGCTGACTTTACAAATGGGTCTCTGGTGTATGGCCGATTGTGCAAATATGTGGGGTGCGGCATGGTAGAAGCAGAGGCTGGTGACGTGTACGGGATGGAGGCTATGCTAAGGACATTGGATTTCTCCACTCATTCTATGGCATTAAAGTCTACAGAAAAGTTTATATCCAGGTTTGGACTAGACATAGAATACTTTCCCAGCAAAAGAACTGCGAGGCCGAAGAAAAGTGAGCAAGCCTGTATTGTTCTGAATCCAACAAGAAAGGCATGATTGATTTTCTTTGGTGCTCTATTGTTAAGAACGTCTTCCCGAGTAAGATGGCTGTAACAGCGTCTCTATCAAGATGTTTGATGTATGGAACCTGATTTGTCCGGAAAGTACGGTTTCGATATATAACACATCTGGATAGGCTTCCCTAAAAATGAAGATCATAGTTGCTATGGATGAACTGCCTATATGTGCATCTCGGATGGGAGAAGAAGAGACAATAAGAAAGAGGAGCTCTGCTCTCTTGAAGAGGATTTCCCATCCTGATAAGACAAGCAAGATCCAGATAGAGTTTTCGGATGATAACGAGGAAAAGCTGAGGCTTTTTGCAAAACCTCACTTCATGGCTCCCGATATGCTGGATGATCGAGAGATGTCCTTTGTAGGTGTTCCTGGATTCTACTCTTCTGAGGCTTTTAGCGACGAAGACCGCAAGAAGATTCAGATATCTATGGGGCATTATAGATGCTATCCTGTGTTTAAAAGGAAGGGAGAATACTCGAGAATGATTGAGAGAATCTTGAAGAAGAACACCTATGAGTTTGTGCAAAAACATCTCGACCATGCCGCAATGTTTGAAGAATATAGGATACGCAACAACGAATATTATGAGAAAATAATGGAGATCTATGAAGAGGGCGATGTTGTGTGGGTGATGGACCATTCCTTGCTCCTCCTTCCTGGAATGCTTGGCGGCATTCCTGTTGGGATGTCTTTCTGCGCACCTTTTTCTCTGCTGTTCAAGTGCATTCCGTTCTGGGAGGAGCTTTTCTTGTCGATTCTTTGCTGCAAATACATCGAGTTTAGCGAAAGTTCATCTGCAGAATCCTTCAACATGCTAGTTTCTCAGAAGAAAGGCTTTGTGGCAGGGAACCCGGAGTACAAGAGTGTAAGAGTGCCACAGACTTGTGTAGGAAAGAGGGGGATTGACAAGGAGGCCATTCTCAAGGCGTCGTCTGAGGCGAAGAAGCTTGAGAGGTTTGGGAATGGGAAGATTATTCTTGTTCCGTTTGACTCCCAAACACATCTTCTTGGTGTTGAAGCTTATTTGTCCAGGTATGAAAAGGAGATTACGATTCTGTTTCTGATCACTGGGGCTTTGAACAGAGACTTTGATGAGCAGACCGAGGTTATGAGGCTCCGGAAGTATCTTGAGATGAACTACAACATCCTATCAAGAGTATTTGTACCTACAAGTGACTCTGAGTTTGTCTCTGTGTTGAAGTCCTGCGACCTATGCTATTGCTCAGAAATGGCTGACATCTGTTCACTTTTTGGCATTCCAGTCATCCAAAGCAATCCATACGACTTCTTTGAGGTGGCAGACGAGATAAATGAGAAGCTTGAGCGGGGAGGAGCGAGCGAGAAAGATTCCAGGAAAGTGATTGGAAAGATGGAGTGGAAGAAGCGCTTCATGACGAATTTCTTACACGCTAGTGGGATTGAGTGTGATATTGATGCTGAGCCTAAGGAGCCAAGGGTGAGGGCGTCATTATCAATGAGGCAGAAAGAAGATGTGAAGACGAATTCAAATAAGAGGCTAAGCACTAGGAAGAAAGAAGATGAGAAGAAAGAGGCGATTGAGATTGATTTGGATAACAAAGAGGATGTAAATGCTGCAAAAATAGTCGATGATTTCAAGAAGAGTAAGGTAAGGACGCTTGTTATGGATTATGACGGAACACTGACGGACATTGTTGCACATCCCCCAATGGCTGCACCAACCCAGGAGATAAAAGATTTACTTGTGAGGCTGAACAAGATCTGTAGGGTTATAATATCTACAGGAAGAAGTGTCGAAGATTCAGATAGGTTTTTTCCAAAAGAAATCGAGGTTTTTGCCGAGCACGGAGCATGCTACAGGGTCGATGGAAAGTGGAAAGAAGGAGTTTCATTTCCACAGAAGGATCTTGCATGGCGGGTTGCAGAATTCTTCCACCTGAGGACGCCTGGTTCTGATCTGGAAAGAAAGAAAACAGGCTATGCCTTCCACTTCAGGAATGTGTCTCCCCTCATTGGAGTGAAGCAAGCAAAGGCTCTTTTTGAACTTCTGGTGAGGATTTGCAAAGACAATGTGAAGGAAGGAAACCACATAGTCGAAGTTAGGAGCAGCAAAAAGTCTCGTGTGATGGGCGAAGTTGAGGAAGGGTTTATTTTGTGTGCAGGAGACGACGCTGCCGACGAGGAGGCCTTTGATCTGTGTAGTGGATACACCATTAAAGTGGGTAATCAGGATACATCTGCAGCATATAGAATCAAGGATCCAAAGGGCTTCAGGATGCTCCTTGCTAAGTTCTTGGAATAAATGATTCATCTCTGTTACTCTCTTTCCCAAAGGGTCATTCCAGAAGCTCTCTGAGAATCTCTTCATGGGATTCGTTTACTTTGAATACCTTCCTGAAGGTCCTGACTCTATTAATACAGCCAGTCTTGGATATAAAGAGCCGTCTCTTTCCCTGGAACAGTGACGTGTATCCTCCACTCAAATACATCACATCTCCGGGGCTCAAGGAGCAGTTCCATACTCCAAACTCTATGGTTCCGCTTTCGTCTCCAATCAGCCAAACATCGATTTTGTCATTGTCTTTAGTTTTGTTTGTCTCTAGATATTTGATCAGAATAAACTCCAGACATATGTTTTTCTGGTAGTCATCCAGCTCGGCTATGCTGTTCATCAGCCGTGGGGTTCCATTCATCTTCAAGTACCATAATGTTAGTAGAATACAAAAGCAAGTGGCTTATAATTATAATAGTCTTTAATCTCGTAACATCAATCCGCCTGCCTTAAATCTTCATCGTCTGAACAAACTCATTTGCATCGTTCTCGTTCTTGAACACAACGCAGTAAGGCTGCTCAATACATTTACTCTCAGCCATCTCTCTAACTCCAATGCATACTCCCAGCTTCTTCTTTGTGGGTCTTACATCGTAGGTGACAAGGAAGTCAAATGCACACATCATCACACCATCCCTAATAAAGAAGCATCTCTTCTCCTTGCTCTTCGTCACATACACAAACCCAGGCCCTATATTCTCCCACTCACCCACAAACTTGTGCAGGTTGGCCCCTGCCTTAAACACAACCCCTGGAATTTCATTCTGGACAGGTTCCGAGCTCTTTGAGACAGGCGTTTTCAAAAACTCAGATTCCTTTGGTTGCTTCTTCTCTCCGCCAAGATCCTCAAAGATGGTTTTATTGCTCTTGAGATCATTCAAATCCACTGGCTTGAATATGCTGCCTACCATCTCCTTGTCTTTGCAAATTCCAGGCTCTTTTTCACCTTCCTCGCTTCCGCTCCTTTCCTCACTACTGACTTTGGTTTCTTTGATGCTCATCCTCACCATGGGTCTCGAGAAAATATTTTACAGGTTAACTGTAGATACCAGCAGAACATGATGTGAATCTTCTTTATTACTCAACTCAAGGCATTACCCACCTCTCCAACGATGTCTGGTATGTTGATAAGCTTGACAAGAACAAGAATAAAGAAATCCTTGAAAAACTTGATATCTTTCTCTCCCATTCCATTATCAAAGATTCGAAGAAAGACATCTCCTATAATTTGCAAAGGCTCAGACAGACTTTTTCTTTTGTTCACTAAGGCAGCAGTAACAAGCTTGATTTCATCGGTGTTTTCCATAATGCGGTCGGCTATATTGCACACAGACTCTAAAAACTCTTTGATTTGATTATCACTAAAGTAATTGTTAATCATCTTTCTCTCATTAGACACACTAAAAATAGAGTCACTTGGAACCTCTGCTACTGCATTGGCCATCCCCATAATCATGTATGTGAGCTTCAAAAAAACACACTTTCTTAAGATGTTCATTCTCACATCTCTTTCTTCGGCAATTTAACTATTCCACTGCATATTTGCCTTATAAGAAAAAGGAGTCTGCCCACACACCGTCCATTCCTTTCGATGGATAGCTCATAAGCCCACTTGCACACAGGGATGGCCAGTAAGCTCCACACAAAAGTTAAGGAAACTTCATTTATTCTTTGGTAGTCGCTTGGTTATTACATTAACCAAGGCCATGAGAATTTCAATGTCCCCAGACTTGTCTGTAGTGCTAGAAATACCTTTCAGAAACAATATCGCCCTCTTAATAAAATTCTTTGTTCTAGGGCTCAGACCCGAGCTATTCTCGTGTTTCTCTAGAAAATTCACAATATCCATATATGCTTTTTTTCCATCGCTGATATCCTCAAAAATCGCATTAAATAGCTTTCTCACGTGCTCTACATCCATCGAAAGAAGGCTTGCCCTTTCATTTCCTCCGGATGTAGGCTTCTTCCCTTCTCTTCTCATTGAAATCCCAAATCTGCTTTGAGATCCCGACACAGATCCTCCGTCACTCTTGCTGTTCAGGTGCCTATAAATAAGTATAAGCCCAGTTGCCATAGTAAAGAAGAATATCGCCACAATGATTCCTAACTTCTTCAATGAAATCGTAGATCCAGATCTTCCATCAGATGGCTCCATCAGTAATCCGCTTAGGTGTTCTCTATATCACTGCTGCCCCTTAATACCCTCTCCTTTAGCCCCTTATAAATCCTCCAATAGGCAAAATCCTCCAAAGGACAACAGATCGTTAGGAAGAAAGAGAATAGATAGAATGTTTTATTAGGAAGAGACTCCCCTTAGCAAGGCCGCCTGAACATACCCTGCCTCAGTAGTCTGCTCGCAATAGTCTTGAATTCCTGCAACACAGCATCCCTTGCTCCTTACCTTTCCGCTTGAGCTGACATTCTCAACCCCAACAATCTTCCCTAGCTCTAGGCGGCTTTCAATCGAAATGATCGGAATGTCCTTCTTCTTTGCCAGAAGCGTAATAAGCTTTGCAATTCTCGGCTCAGCATCCTTTGCGAGCATCACAAACCTCATGTTTCCAGCAAGCATTTTCTTCGACGTCTCCCTGGCTCCCCTGCTTAATCTACAGTATGTCCTGGACACCTTGCATACCTTGGAGAGCGCCTCCTGGAGAGTCATTTCTGATTCCATCATCGGTTCTTGCACTTCGCTCATTGGAGGGTAAATTTTTTCCTCATTAACACCTCAGACGCACCCATGCCAATAATCATGGTAAGCGCAATGCCTTGAAGTGAGCCTTGGCTAGACAGCTGCTCCTTGTTTTCAGAGCTCATCTATTTATATTTTATTCCCAAACAAAGAAACCCCAAGATGCCAATCGTAGTCCGCGACTTTAGTGGCATGAGTCCTGAAGAGATAAAGGAAAAGGTAAAGGAGCTCGGAAAGCCTGTGCTTCTGAAATTCTCCTCAGAAGGATGTGGCCCATGCGAGGATTTGAAGGAAAAGCTCAGCCAGTACAAGACAGACCTGGAAATCAACATTTTCGAGCTTTGCAGAACAAGGTCATTTTCCTACGCATCTCTTTGGGATGAGTTCGACATCACTGCATTTCCGACAGTTGTGCTTGTAGACAAGAACATGAAAGAAGTACAAGACAAGAATGGGAGTCAGGGTGCGCCAACCCGAATCATTGGCTCAAACATCAGGAAGTTTGAAGAGCTCGTCAAGGGATATGCTCACTTATTTGAGCAAGCCGCTTCTCAATAAACACTCATAGCCCCCTCCACTCTGGCCTTCTATGATATTTTCTGATGTTCTCCTTTACACACTCCATGTACTTTTCAGGATCCTTCTTAAAGCACAGGCTAGCATCTGTATTTGCAGGGCTGCGCGTGTTGGGGGCCCCAAGAAGTTGCTGGACCCCACACAGCACATTCATAACATTTAGGCTGGGCTTCCACCTGTCTCCAATAATATCAAGGCATACCTGATTGGTAGGATAGACATTCGGGTGGTACACAGGATACTTAAACAATACCTGGGGAGGTTGAAACGGATAGTCTTCCGGAAAGTCCACATACAGCGTATAGTAGGATCCCTTGTATACACCCTCATGGGGCCCTGGCACTCCGCATTCCCATCTTGTGATGTTTCTCCCCGGCTTCTCTGGCAGGGGAATTGCATAGAATCCATACTTTCTATTTTTTGCCAAGTTCTCCTGTTCTGCCAAAAGCCTTTCTAAATTCGGCATTAAAGGGATATGCTCAATAGCTAAATGAATCTGTGCAAGAGGATTCTAGAAATAGCACCTTCTCATAGCCCCAATGGTGAGAGAGAGATTGACAAAAGAAGACGAGGAAAACATCGACATAATTCTGAATCCATACCCCTTAGCCACAGAAAACACTCTGAATGAAATAGATGCCTCCAACGACCCAGAAGTCCGTAACAAACTTGTGGGTGATCTTTCTGTCATCTTGTCCAACTATGCTGCAGTCTTGAATCCAAAAGTCCAGGAGAAGTTTCCAAAGCTCGTTAGCCTGCTGAGAGATAAGGAAATATACAACTCCGGTGCTTTTATGCTATCTGACGCATGTAGGCATATAGAAGATGTTCAAAATGCATTCAGAGCCCTCGGGGTTTTCGAGCTTCTGGATTTCGCCATAGACCATTATAAGGCAACCACATCTTTGGTGTATTCCTTGTGCATGGAGAATAAAAGTAACACGGAACATTTCCTTGAGAAATATTACAACAAGGAGCGAGATGAAGACAATGCATTAATACAGAGCGTTAGGGATCAGTCTTTCTGAGTCGCCACCCGGAATTTTGCAAATAAAAAAGATCTTTTTATTATTTCCAATCGATCTTGAACTCAAGAATCTTTTCAAGCTCGCTTGCAATCTTCTCGTTGTAAGCTGCCTCTCCTCTTTCCCAGCTATCAATCACCGATACATTCTTCTTCATCTTCTGGGCCAGGTCCTTCCTCGACATCCCCTTCTTGGTCCTTGCATTGGCTATGGCATCTCCCACTTCCTTGCTGACCATCCTAACCTCCACATCTTCGTCACTTGTTCCCTTCGGCTTATTCTGACCCTCAGGTCTTTTTTTTGTCAGAATTATCGGTTTGTTGTTTCTCATCGGGGTTAAACACTGGCCTGCAAAATATTATCGTTTAATAATGTAAAAAACTTTCACTAACAGAATACTATACTTCAATCCCAATCTCTTCATATAGCTCAGATTTCTTCATGTCCATCCCCTCAGAAAGTCTCTCAACAATCTCGTTGAATATCCTCCTAACCTTCTTAAGCCCAGACTGTGCCCTTTCGTACTTCTTTTTGGCTCCATCCATCTCTTTCTTAGACACTTCTCTTCCCCCGTCTCTGAAGCCCTCGAGTCTTTTCTGATTGTCCTTAACTGTCCTGTCCAGCGCCTCGATGCTTTCTTCCAGCTGGTCAATAGACATCATTTTATCAAGCATCTTGATTTCAGCGTCAAGAGAGCCAATCTCCTCTGCAAGCAGCTTTATTTTTTCCTCGTACCCTTGGAGCTCCGTGCTCAGCTTGACATCCTCTTCATTCTGAAACAGATCTTGGTTGACAAGATATATCTTTGTCTTTCCGTAAGTCTTCGTCACCAATCTTCCATCAGACTCCAAGTAGTTCAAAATCTCTTGTATTGCCGTTCCTCCTATCTCTCCCTTGAAGTATGCCACTATCTCTGACTTGGATGTGGGCCTGTTGCATTTGTACATCATCTGGAACACCCTTTCTTCGTCATCGTCATAGTCCTCTTTCATCTCGGGGTAGACTTCAAACCCATCAAATCCATCTAGTGTCACATCTCAAATTTCGAGTATAAAATCTCAGGTTTTTTAAGCCTAAATGATTTGTAAAGTTCTGAAGCTTAACAATGGATATGAAATTCCCACGGTTGGCCTTGGGACATGGAAATTGGAAGACGAGTCGTCCCTTGAATCCTCAATAAGAAATGCAGTTAGCCTGGGGTACAGACATATCGACACTGCCTTCATATATGGCAACGAAAAGATGATAGGAAACATTCTAAAGAAGCTGTTCAATGAAGGCGTGGTACAGAGGAAAGATTTGTTCATAACATCCAAACTTTGGAACACATTCCATGATTGTCCGGAAGATGCCCTAAGACGAACACTAGGAGATCTTCAGATAGACTATGTGGATCTGTACCTCATCCACTGGCCGGTGACATTTGAGCCAGCACCCAATGGGAGCATGGAGTCTTGCGGAAAAAAATACAACATTGGAGAGTTTGATGCAGTCACACTATGGAAGAAGATGGAGGCTCTTGTTGATCTTGGACTGGCAAGGTCAATTGGAGTGTCCAACTTTGGAAAGGAAAATACTGAGAAAGTACTTGGTGCATGCCGAATCCGCCCAGCAGTTTCTCAGTTTGAGCTCCATCCCTACCTAACCCAAAAGGATCTTGTAGAATTCATGAGGTCCAAGGGAATCCAGGTTATCAGCTATTCATCTCTAGGGTCAGGGGGACAGGACTCCTCTCCGAAGGTCAGGGAAGACAAGACCATCAAGGAAATAGCCAAGAAGTATGGATGCACCCCGTCACAAGTAATACTTAGCTATATTGTCTCACGAGGTGTTTGTGTAATCCCAAAAAGCAAGTCTAAGGAGCATCTGAAGGAGAATATTGATCTGAAAGAATTATCAAAGGAGGATATTTCTGCAATTGATGGCCTGAACATCAACCACAGGTATGTCAATCCCGTAGGATTTGGGCCCAATCGATTCAAATAAAGACCAATGATGCCTTCTTATTATTCCATATTTCTTCCCCAATGGACTTCGGGAATCTCAAGAGTATACGGAGAGAAACCATTTACCTAATAGTGGGAGATGACATCATCCATTTTGATAAGGAAGACATACATAGAGAGAGAATCCACTTAGTAGACTACTTCAAAGTAGGAAAGTCCTGCGTGATAAGGGGAAAAGCAAGATATCTGTGCTCCTGTGGATATGAAATATGCTGGCACATAATGAAAGTCATAGATTCCATTGAGCAACAGAAAAACAATGAGAAATACTAATACCAAGCAATATCAGAAATACCTAAGATTTATCAACTTTGGCGATCTTCCAGATATACAGATACATAAATATGCTCCGCTTTCAGAGAATAAAAGCTTCGAGATGCTTCCATCCACCTTGTATCTGTAAACTTCATTGCATCTACAATCACTTAACACCACTTGGCCATCAGAAGACCCACTTGCAACCACACGTGATGAGCAATCGATGGCCATAACCTTATCTTCGTGTTTCAGCTCATAGACAGGAACGACCTTCTCCATGTCCCAGATCTTTACAAGCATGTCAGATCCACACGTTGCAGCCTTCCCATCTATCCATTTATGGCAATTGACGCCACCGTCGTGGGCACCTATTCTATTTCCATTCATAGAAGCAACATTCCACAGACCAAGGGTGCCATCATGTGAGGATGTTGAGAGAATCTGCCCGCTGTGCCCCATACTACTTATATTGCCCTCGTGTGCACCTAGCTTTGTCACTTCAAGCTCGCTGCCATTTACAAACGAAACAGAAAAGTCGCTCAGGCTGCATCCAACCTCGTTTTCTCCCATCCATACAGCGTCCTCTACTCCACACTCGGAAACACTTATTTCAGTGACTCCGTTATTCATCATAACTATACGCCCGTCCCTTCCAGAAGAAAGAATCCCCCTTCCACGCTGTCTTACTCTCGTAACAGCCTTACCATGGCACGCATAGCTTCTTGTCCTCCCACTCGAGACATTGACTGTGATCACTTCTCCACACTCATTCCCGGCAACTAAATTATCATCACTCCAGGATAGCGCCGTTAGCTTCTTCATCTCTCTTTTCCAGAGCAGGCCCTCGCTCCCAAGCCCAAGAACCTCTCCAGACTCAGTGTAGATGCTCAACCATTCTTTATTCCAGCAAGAAAGCAACTCGCTTCCTACATTCTCCAGGCAAACCTCAACGGCATTGATAGTCATCGTTTCTTCTTTCTTCAGTGCACGGGGCATGCTGCCATCTACTGCCTCCTTCTTCTTAAACTTGCACACATGCTCCTCAGACAGACAGAACTTTGCATCACACTTAATGATCTCGCTTCCATGAAGGTGCTTGGTACCATACATGTACTGCAGTCCTTTCCCCACAAGAGATATTAAACTATGGGCAAGGGGCTTGTCACTAGGAGTAGCCTCGTTCTTGAACGTAAAGAGCGTGTATATGTATCCCTCGTCCTCAAGATACTTGTAAACTAGCTGGTTTATCTCGTCCCTCGACATTTCGATCATTGTATTTAAACTTCTATGGGCTTGGTAGTAAGTGTTATCATTTAAGCGTTGTAATGTCCCCAAATGATCACCCCAGGGAATGTTAATGGGCAAGTTGGAAGAATTTCCATCGCTCAAGAGTCCATCAGGAAATGAAGCGAATCCCTTCAGACGCAGGAAAAGGAAGCTCATCCTATACTCGTTGTACCTGTTTTCCATAATTGTGATGTGCAGGCTTGCAAACACCTTCTATTGGCTATACACCTTGGATCTTAACAAGCTGTGTCTCAACAAAGTGGTGTACGACACAAAGACGTGGAAGAAGATAGAGGTTGGAATTTCTCTTGAGAACTCGGAGTCGCCCATCCATGTAAAGTTCACAGACGTGACTGCGAATCTGTTCAGTATGTCGACGGATGGCATTGAAAGCCCCCTGCTGTCCCTAAGGATCCCAGGGGCAAACATCGCAAAGCATAAGAACATCTTGTTTAATGGAGACATATATGTCGAGAATTTCAATAGGAGGAACATGCTTGAATCAAGGTTTTCTGTCAATTTTGTGATTAAGATAGATGCAAAGATGTATCCCCGCCTGTGCTTCATAAGGTTCCCCTTCCACAGCTCACAGACACTTTCCCTAGGAAGTTCAATCTCTCGTCCAGGAAAGGAAGTTGTGTTTAAGCATGTATGTGCTGGAATGAAGGACGGATATCTTCTACTGGAGGGAGAGGTTGACAGCAGCAAGTTTAATGTTCCAAAGTTTGTTGTGATCCGAAGCCGCGAGATTGTGGTCAACTTCGGAGGAGGAGAGGGGCCTAGGACCCTAACGATCGGCCCGATTGAGGTTGACGGAACCATGTTTATGGAGCCTTTGATCGTAAAGATCAGCATATCGGAAGAGTGGGGAGACGAGCTCAGGAGAAGCCTTGTTCGGGTGCTTAGAGGAGACGAGGTGTGTGTCAAGGTGGATGACTTTTACTTCAAAAATCATGACGATGGGACTCCTGAGGAGCGCATCAGGCTTGGGATTGGAATTGGGTTCAATGCAAAAAACTCGAAGGACTACGACATAACGTTCATGAAGAAAAACGTCAAAAGCACACCTTTGAGTGCACCTGTGATAATTCTAAGGAACGTGGTGGGAAGGGAGAATCCTGGGCTCAATATCTACATCAACAAAGATGCGCTTCCGTGCATTGAGTATTACAGCTTCTTGGCGATTCCCTCGAAGCCGGTCAGTGGGTCTGTACATCTCAACGGATGCTGCATTGGAGGGATTGAGGTTGAAGTGGGTAACACAGATAAGCATTTTGTGCTGCTGTGCACGTTCCTTGAATTCGATTCGCTGAAGATTCTGAAGGCTTTCAAAATGCGGCGGAAGAAAGATCTACGGGTTGTCCTGAATTCGGATGTTGGGTTTGGAGTTCTTGTGAATAATGTCGGGGTGGCATGGGATCTTTCTGAGAATCTCTATCTTTTTTACAAGGATGAAAGGTATGACTTTCTGTCCTCTGAAAAGAATAAAGACTCCATCAATGTCCGGCATGTGATTTCGAATGCCTCGGGGTCTCTCCGTGTTGATACGGCGGTTGTTTTTTCTCCGATTAGAAAAAACAGCGTTGGGTTTCTTCAGTTGAATCTCCATGGTTTCAGCCTTTCTCTTGCCAATGCAGGAATCAATGCTAGGATTAATGTGAGTGACACCAATATTCTATACCAGAACACAAACGAACCCTTTTGTAGAAGGCTCTTTGGAAAGCTCACGGTGCATACAAGAGTCGAAGACACATTGGACTGCATACTTAGAAGCATTGAGTATGTTGGAGATGATCCTGTGGAAGATGATGAACAGCAAGGCCTTCAGCTTGGAAAGATCTGCCTCAGGTACGATGACGGAAAGCCTAATGAGCTGGGAAAACACTTCTTCTCTATAACCATTCCGGAAGACAGTAGATCTCGAGACATGGGGGCCTCTATTCAGAACATCGTCAGAGTTGTAGGAGGGATAAGGTTCAGCCTGGTAGCGGACACGCGGGACATGAGCTTTGGGCCAGTCCATCCAGTTGTGGTTGAGATTGGAAACTCTAAGCTTCGTTATTTGAAAAGAGGGAAGGAGGCGTGTCTTGACGTCATAGGCGGGATAGATGTCTCTGTATCTTTTTCCCATCCTTATGATCTTGTTGCGTTATGGATGTGCGATGTGGATGTTGTTTGCGACGAAAAGGACTATATGGCAAGAACGATCAAGAGCATAGTTGCCAAGGCCATGAGGAAAAGAGATGGAAGGGCTGTTGAAAAACATGTCTGTAACAAAGACTTGGTGTTTAAATCCAGACTAAAGAAGATGAAGAGCTGTTCACCGAGATTTGAGCATGTGTATGAAGGTGTTACCGAGATATCGATCCCCATAGAAATGTTCAACTCTGCAGGGATTGAGTTTGATATCCCAAGAGTTGGTGTTGCGGCTTTTGATGTGTGCAATGAGAACTCTCACTACAGGGGGATTGCCTCCGTAGAAACTCTGCCTTGCTCCTATTACGAATTTGAAGGAAGTGAATACAGGTCTTTTGGGATACTGTATCGGTTCTCGGAGCTTTCCCTCGACAACGCTCTAGTGAGCATATGCCTTATCAATGGCAACAAGCTAAGCAGCCCCACTGTCATTGAGCACACCTTGTTCAGAAAGATAATGGCAGACATAAGAAATGAGTTCACCAAGGTGAAAGGAAAGAGTACGCTAGCTGCCGAGATTAGCAGCACAAGCAACTGGAAAATCAGAAGCATAGGGAAAACGGTGACCTCAGATGAGGACACCTGGACGCTGAGGGTTTTTAGTGACAAGCTGAAGGATCTTGTGTTTTCGAAGGTTCCAAATCTGCTTTTGGATTCCTTCTATGAAGTTCTTCCATCTGGGATGAGGTTTGTGGTAGATATAGATAAAGATGTTGTGGAGATCCTTATAGAATCCCATAAAAGAAATCCTTGGAGAGATGAAGAGGCGGGGAGTGAGAGCAAAGGCCCATTCTACGGGATACTTGACCTCAAGTTCTCTAGATTCTTGTTTTCTGAGACGGTAAAGTACAAGTTCCAGACTGTAGAGGACATACAGACAAATAAAAATAGAGCGATGCTGGAAAGGCCATACCGTGATCCCTTTACTGATACGGCTGAATACAAGGACTGGTGCATCACCAGCAAGTTTGGATTTCAGGCAAATATCACTAACGACGGGGTTATATGCATTCCAAAGGTAAGGTTCAGCATGCCCATTGTGTTTTCTCTAGTAAGCATTTTCCCTCCCTACGTCCCGTTTGTCCCCGATATGAACGGGCTGGGGATGTATGTGGAATTCCCCCTCCCGTTTGACCTCAGGATTCCATCTCCCGAATTGCCTGTAGAGGTTACATTTGTTTCGAAATCAAACGACAAGGAGCTTGGCAGGCTCGGATTTGGAACTATTGTGTCAAGTCCAAACATATTTTTCATAACCATCAGCATTCCGCCAACCTCGTATGCGTTAAGCCTTGGAGAGACGCTGAAGCGCTATAAAAAGGGTAGGAAGAGAGACTACCCCACCATCCAACAGGACGTATCAATATCCATCTTTGTCAATGGGGTCAAGGCCCACGAATGCCTCAATAGAATAGTGGTGGAAGCTCAGGAATTCAGCGGGCTTCTACACTCATTAGTCTTCTTGGAAAAGCGTCTCTTTAGCTTCACAGGCACAATAGCTAGAAAGATTCAAAGATCTCTTCGTGAAAGCAAGAAAAAGCAACCACGTGCATTAGGTAACCAATAAATATATATCTCAGTAGCTTTATTTTCTTTTTCCCCCCTGCCGAACTTCAAAACAAAGACGTGCCACCCCACCGCAGCAAGATGAAATTAGGTGTGATATTCAATGTCCCGAACACAATAGGATATTTTAGGATTGGGCTCTTGGTTGCATCTGTATTCGCATCTGGGCCAAGCTTTGTTGCTCTATATGGCTTGTCATCTCTTCTCGACTTCTTTGATGGGCATTTTGCAAGAATGCTCAACCAGTGTTCTCTCCTAGGATCAAGCCTCGATATGATAACAGACAGGGTTTCTACAGTTGTGATCTCGCTCAGAATCATCCAGAAGAGAAGTGAATACCTATATTTTCTATCTCTGTACATGGTATTCGACCTTATTTCTCATTTCATATACTTCCATATGTCTGCACTGCTAGGGAAGCACCACAAGGGGACGAAAAACAGAATTCTGAGAATCTACTATGACAAGCGTGTCCTCGGCCCCATATGCCTACTAAGCGAGGTGTTCTTCATGTACGCATACTATTTTGGCGGCAAGGGCGCACTTCTTTACACCCTTGGAGGCATCACAACACTCAAGGCGCTATTCCATCTTGCTCAGCTCTCTGAGGCAATCTCAAGCATGAGCGATATCATTGTATTGAAAAATAACATCCAAGGAGTTGATTAAATCTCTTAGCAATGCACATGCAGAGTGAGAAAATATTTTATTGAAGCTGATCCTAGTCTTCGGCCTCCATCTCCAATGCTATTTCCCTGGCCTGCGGATCTGTGCTTCTAAGCTTCTCATCTTCCTCCCGAGCAATTTTGATGACTTTCTTGGCATACTCCTCGGGATTGTCCCTATGCATCACAGAAGCATCAACATTCGCCGGAGAAGATGTGTTTGGTGCATTGAGGATCACGATGATCGACAGAAGAATCGTTCTGATGTTCTGGACAGGTGCCCATTTATCTTTGGAGTCTCCATATCCTGTTGGGTCATGGGTATCCTCCTCAAGAATGGATATGCACATTTTTCCATCTTCATAGATATTTGGATGGAACATCTTCGAAACAAACTTGAGGGTAGGCGGCTGGAGAGGATAGCAATCCGGAAACTCCATCACCGCCTTCAAAATCCTTCCTGCATATAAAGAGTCTCCGCCGAGAGTAAAGTAGATATCCCAGACCTTATAGTTTCTGTTTTCCTTCGGACCCCTAGGACATGCTCTAAAGAGCTTTCTTTCGTCGCCTGTAGAGTCCTTCAGCATATCCTCCTCCTTCGATAGTCGCCTACGGGCACCAGGTGATAACATTTGTGGGGGTCGTGTATTTCTTTTTATATCATGGAACCCTATCCATGGCTCTTCAGGGTTATGTCACCTGGTCATGAGATACAGGGCTTGTGCACTAACCAGCCTGTAGAATGGATGCCCCGAACCAAAGTCGCAGAAGAACGAAAGGCACATGCAAGCCCACTCCACAGGGAGAAACGATAGCGAGTACACCACAAAGCTCATCCAATATGATTTTCCTATTGGAATCAGTGATGAGCAGCATATGACTGCTTTGGCAAGGCATGACAGCCTTCCCATGAGCAGTGGCGTCCAAAGATCTATCTTGAACTCGGGAACCACTATGCTTCTACACCCCACAACCTCTCTGTACTCATTGGCTCTATCGGTAAATGAGGCCTCCCTCAGAAGCCAAGCTATCTTCTTATATGCCTGTCCATAATTGTCGCTTTCTATCGGAGGAGACATCAGACGATGTATGAAAAGGAAGTAGAGGGCCGCAAGGCATATCGACACTACATTGTTTCTTAAGGAATATAGCGACAGGAGCATCCCCATGGATTCCATCATCCCTGCTATTACAAGGTTTTCTTTGCGGAATCGGCCCATACAAAGATTGCTTACAGATACATATATTGCAGCTATTGTGAATCCATAACACAGGAAGTACAATCCTGGAAACAATAGAGAAAGAATAAACAGCAGATTTGATATGTACATTCTTCTCTTCGTTCCGGGGATAAGAAATGCAAACAAGGAGGAAGGAATGGATAGAACGAACAGATATGGGCCTGGGAAATGGCTTGCCACCAGAAGAAGAGGTACGGAATAAAGCACAGCCTGCCTCCTCAAGCATCCAGGACTTTCCATTGAATGTTTGTTTACCTTACCATCTGAAAAACACAAAAATATCATCTGGAGTTTAATGAGATCTACAGCGGCAAGAGTGCTCTGTGATTCCTTATATATCACTCGTTGCTTTCTTCATAGAGAATTCCAAGCACATCGTTCTTGAGACTTTCGTCGATCCCCTTCTCCTCTAGAAAGTACTTTTCAACGGTAAACAGCTTCTTGAAGTAAAAGTCTCTCTCCTTCTCAAAGGCCATCAGCAGGGACTTGACTTCTTCATCATCAAACCCTTTCAAGCCAGAGACAGGTGTTTTCTTTGTTGTGCTAGACTTTTCGGCCTCCAGCTGCTTGATCCTGCCCTCCATTTCTGCAACCATGCTTTCTAGCTCTCTGATTCTATTATCCTTCACATCCATTTCCTCTCTAAAGCTCTTACATCCAGGGCAATGCGGGCTATTTGAGGAAGAAACCAAGGCTCTTGGGGCTTCGTCCTTGGGGCATTCTCTAGATTGCCTTCCACCCATGTTCTTGGAGTAATACCTTGCTAACCACTGGGCGACCTCTAGATTATCTTGCATTTTGCATTTAATCAGCTTGTCGACAGGAAAATAGAGCTTTATGTTTTTCGATGCAAAGAATCCTTGGCATGCCTTCATGTTCCTCAAGTATTCGTGCTCTCCGGCTGGATCCCTGACGAAGTTGGCCGGGAAATCGCTATGGATTAGAGACAGAATCTTGCATATCACCACTCCCTTCCCAAGCTCCTCAATTGCAGAGATCTCAATTCCCAATGATTTTATCCACTCAATCAGCTCTCTACGACTTTTTTGTGCCATGTCTACCGGGGCTTCTGTTTCTGCCCAATTGATATGTACTTTCGATCCCTGACCCAATGGTAAATATCCAGAAGAAGCTCGAGCAGATCCAGCAGGACCACCATGTAGTCCATGACATGAACAAGGACAAACTGGGCGAAATACTCTCCATAGTCAAAGACAAAAAGTACCAGGATCCATCTACATACTACCCACAGTCCCTTCTCTCCAAAATGCTTCCAAACTGCTATCCAAAAGCACCGAACGAAGGGATCTTCAAGGTCAACATAGAGGACATGAAGATGGACAACCTTCATGAGGAGACGCTCTTTTATATCTTCTATACATTTCCAAATGACAAGCTACAGGCAAAGGCCTATGACAACATTCTGAAAAGAAAGTATGTCTTCTGCAGAATGTACAAGTGTTTTGTCACATTCAACTCTCCACTAATTGCTGACCATGTCAAGAGATCCATCACAATGTTTGATCCATTTAGCTGGTCAAAGGTGTCTATAGAAGTTGTTTTTGACGAAAGATTCATTCGGTCATTGGAGAGGTAAAAAGTGATGTACAATCCAAGCAAATAAATCCATTGCTCCATTTATTGTATTAGCTCTCTATGGCTTCTCGCGCTTTACATCTGGCTCAAGTATATCCTGAAGGGATGGCTCGTTATTTCGGAGATATCCATAGAAACTACATAGATGTCCTCTGACAACCTTCTTCTCCTGTGAACTCAGGCCCTTTCCATTTATTCCGGCTGCAAATCTATCTCTAATGTGGCATACTAGAGTTCTTTTTATTGTTGTATTTATGTTTTCGGGAAACCTCAAGTCTCTGACCTTGGAAAATAGCTTGAGAATGTCAACACCAAAGTCGTCGTTCGTGGCAACAGTCTTGAACAGCTCGTCAATTTCTTTTTTCTTCTGCTTTATAATCTCTTCCATGAATCTCCTATTCTCTTTGTCTATCTCTAATGAACACCTGAACTCAAGGCTCCTGTAAAAGTCATTTTTCTCAATAGAGTGCCTCAAAACCTCAGAAACAACAGACTGTGCCTCGATGAAGGTATCCATGTCGCCCTTGGTCTCATCAATAAGACTGCACAGATGCTGGTCTATCCTCTTTGCAAGAAGCTCATCAAGCTCATTTGAAAACTGAAATATGTTGGACACAAACTCGTCGCACTCATCGATAAAGGTCATCATCGAGGACTTCAATTGCTCCATCCCGCCTCCATCTATGCCTATGTCCTTGGGCCCCTGGACTTCAAAGTAGTTGATTGCCACAGAACTGATAATCCTATCCACGCTCTCGTAGTCGATGTTGAGGCGAACCGCAAGCTTTCGGAGAGAAACAAGCGTCCTCCTTAGCTCGGGGAAGTTCTGGCTTTCAAACAGCATCTTGTTTCTGGATAGAAGATCAAATATAAACTTGTCATGGATCTTGAATCCTATGTCAAGAGACGCAATGTAATGGCTCCACAGAATAAATCCGGCAGTATCGGAAATCACAATAGTATCATCCCCAGACACAACATCCCTTCCAAGCTCTTTTCTTTTCTCGTTGACTCTCTCCATAATGCCTGTCTCAACTCCCAGTTTTCTTGACTCATGGAGAATGCACAGGAAGGTCTTCGATATAAACAGGTGCCGTAGAGAGTCAAGAGGGTCAAATATGTGCGATTCCTTGTTCCTCTCCTCAAGAATCCTGTTTATCTCAATCCCAGCCTGGCGAATATTGTTGCCAGCGCTTCCAATCCATAAATCAATGTCTTTCATCATCAGACTCACGAGCACCTTCCTCGATTTGATGCATATCTGGCTTGCATTCACAAAAAACCTGTACTTCTCCAGCAGGCAAAGCTTCTTCTCCATCAGCAAAACACGCTTTGTCATCTTGTAATAGTACAGTGGCTCGTCCCTTACGTCCTTATCAACACTTTCGTACTCAGATGCAATGCTAATAAACTCCAAGATCTCCTTTAGTTCAGATACAACCAAGTCGAGACGCGACTCTATTACAGAGTTCTCCTCGATTTCGTGAAGAGCATCTGTGTATTGTATAACAGCATCAGAAATAGAAGAAACCAGCTCGTTATTTATGTTTATAATCCCTCCCAGCCTTTGCTTAATCTTCTCCAAATCGCTACACTTACCGATTATATCCATGTAGTCTTGCGAGATGCTTCCCATCATTTCCTTTTCCTTTCTTTCGATCTCCCTTGAAAGCTCCACCAGCACCTCTTCCTTCTTCTTGGACTTCAGCATCTCTTTGAACCTTTCTTCTTCATTAGATGTAAAGTTCATAAGGGATCGTCTCAAATCTAAGGCTTTGGATTCATTTTCCTATTCTTTTTGTTGCTCTTCGTAAAGGCATGGTGCTGTGGGCCCTTCCTTTCAATATAGGCCATCTCATCGGCTCCGCTGAGGCTCTTCAGCTTTGCTGTGCTATATACAATCCCTTCTGCATTGTCGCTCTCCTCACTCTCCAACTCCTTTTCAGATGCAAGTAGTACCCCCGCTAGCAACTCCCTTTGCTGTCCTTTTGTTCTATACACACAGTGCTCGTTTTCGTGTACCTCGGGGATGTCCGTAAGTATTGTGAACGTGTATCCCTGGTCTATCAAAAACTGCTGTCTTTTGTTCGAATAGAACATCTCGTCAGTGTCCTTACTCACTAGGGAGTAGAAGTAGACCTTAAAGTCCGGGTCGTTTCTCCTCTTTGCCCTAAGAATTCTTCCAAGTCTTTGTGCTTCTTGCCTCCTGCTCCCAAAGTGGCTACTTATCTGGATTAGGCATGTGGCTTCCGGGAGGTCGATAGAAGTGTCTCCAACCTTACTTAGAAATATCGTGTTGATAACTGGGTTTGTCTGGAATTGCTTCAGAATCCTCATCCTTTCAGTCTGCCCCGTAGGCCCGTAGATAAATGGCTTTCCAAGCTTCAGAGCATATGCTTTCAATGCATATACACTGTCAGAAAAAACAATGATCTTGTCTCCTCTGCTTTCATGTTTATTGATTAAATACTCACACACCTGGAACTTCGTTGGGTTCATTATAGATAGAAGCCTTCTTCTGCGCGTCGGCTGAGAGAGGTATTCTCTGTAGAAGTCTCCAGTCATCCCGCACCATACCTCCACACATGACACCTTGGCTATGTGCCCCTTGGCACTAAGATCCTGCCAATCGGCCTCATAGAGCTTGGGCCCAATCAAGAAGTTCAGATCCTCGATCTTATCATCCTCTCTGACTAGCGTCGCAGTAAGTCCGAGCTTGCAGTGGTGAGACACTAGCGATAGAACCCTTCTGAACATCATTGCAGGAACAACATGCACTTCATCAAGAACAAGCAGCCCCCACTCGGTCTTTCGTATGAGATCCATGATCTTCTGTGCCTCGTAAGACCTCTTCCCCGTATACGCAAGCATTGTATATGTTGTAACAACTATTCCGCAGTCGTCCTTCGGCCATTCCTTATGATCAGAAGTAAATCTTCCCACGTTGTCCGGAGATATGTTTGTGAACTGCTGTGTTTGCTGCCTCCACTGCTCAACAGACACCGCAGACGTGCACAGCACAAGGCAGCTCTTCTTGATCGTGCTTATGGCCGTGATCCCAACAATAGTTTTTCCAGATCCACAAGGCAGCACAATTATTCCCGACCTCGCCCTTCCGTTTCCAAACATCTTGTTGAGACATATCTCCTGATAGGACCGGATAATCGTGGTGGGCTTGAGATCTATTTTGAGGCTTCGGAGCACCTTGTCATTTCTGAAGTCATACTCCTCAATCAATGGATAATCAACCTCGATGCACCTCTTCTTCACCAACTCTACGTCTTCAACCTCTATGGATAGGCCTCCCTTCTCCTTCGGCTTGTCGACAGTGTGCGATCTTATCACTGCATCCTCAGACAGCATCTTGTACACAGACTCGTTTGCCGCCTCCAAGAAAAAGCTATTTTCCTTCATGACAAGCTTCACTTTCCCATAGCTCAGCGTGCATTCAGTGATAAACACCTTGACAGACCTTGGGAGGTGGTTCTTGGAAAACCGGTCCAGCGTCTCGATGATGTCTCCGGTCGTCAGCCCAACACTCACAGCAGCATACAGAGAGTATGCTGTGATCTGGAACTCATGTATCTTGAGAGGCCTACTCATGGGCTCTGCAATAGCTATCAGAAAGTCGCTCGCTTGCCGAGAAGACTCCCGGAACGTCTCAAGTATGATCAACCCGTCGTAGTTCACCCACATCGGATAGCTCTCGCTGTTCTCCTTGAGAACAAGTTCCTCGTACGGAAACTGATGCTTCGTTGCCTTCTTGGGAATCACAAGCTCGTTCATGCTTGGGTGATATTCCCCACAGATTTATCTCATTTCTTTCCTAGTTACACAGGAACACAGCATACCCCATGTTTACAATGGACCACACGTATTACACAGATGCATTTCTGGATGCATGCCTTCTGGGCTACACAAGCATAGAATTAACTGCTAGCTCGTTCACAAACATAAAAGATGAGGAGATAGAAGAGGTGCCAATACCCCTTGCAAAAGACCACGCTTTTCCAATAGACTTCGGACTTGGCCCGTAGACCTGCTTTAGAAAGTAAATAATTAAATGCATGTTTATTCCATTGGAGGAAGAAAGGATATTCTTACAATCAATAAACCTCCTTACATATAACGCAACTATAAACAGATCAAGGTTTTACCTCTTGACATCACCGCGGCCTATCGAGTACTCAAGCTGTGGGTATTAGCATCACTTCTTTTCATCGTAGCACGAATCACTTGTCAATTCGCTGATCTCCTCCTTCTCTTCATCTTTGGATTTCTTGGTATCCTTCCTCCTGTAGTCTTTACAGTACTTGATGCATTCGTCCTTCATGCTTGGAGAGTCATATCTATCCATGTCTGCACACATTTCCCTTGTACACGGCATCTCAGGCTTCTTAGATGGACGGGGTCTAGGGCTTTGGGTATCCGAAGGCTTCCATTCATTTTCGGAATCTTCTGTCGATTCCCAGCTTTCTTCGTCCCTCTTCGCTCCTCTAGCTCTTCTTCTATCCCCCCGCCTTGGCGAATAATGCTTGCCCCAAGTATCTGGAGAGCCCTTGCCGTAGGGCCCATTCGGATTGCCCTGTATATCCGGCTGTTCTATACTTCTTTGATGGGGAAACCTCTGTTGACGGTCTAGGATGTTCGTTATTGCTTCATACTTGCTCTGCTCTATGGGATATATCAGCACGCCGGGAGGAACATCCTTTCCAAGACCAAGAGAAGATCTAGTGCCGCCGTCCTCGTCACAACCTCCTTCTCCCCTACTGCACGAGGTCAGGCTACCAAGCTTATTCCCTATTTTCTTCAAGCTCCCCTTGAGAGAATCCAGCAAGGACTTCTTCAGCTGATCCAAGTTGAGGTTCTTGATGATCTCGTCTGCAATCTTGTCCCGGCATTTCTTATCTTTGCAGTTTTTTTCGTCACTTTCTTCATTGCACGAGGTGTTTCCTCCATTCAGAAGGTCAAGGCACTTCTGATCAATGCAGCACTCCTTGGCATTCTCGCCTAAGGTCTTTCTACAATTCTCTAGTATGTTCTTGAATTTGCCGAGTTGATCAGCTAAACACTTCTTGAGCTGCTCCTTCTTCTCAGACATGTCGCATGCATTTGCATACTGAGAGTTCCCCGGCGGTTGAAGTGCCATGGGGGACATGGCCATCTGCTGGCCATTTCCAGCTCCCCCCTCGGGCGAGTACGACAGAAGCTGCCCGGGCTTGCTTGGAGGCACACTAATGGTCTGCACCTGGGGTATAGGCCCCATAAACCCTTGGTCAAAAAGAGGAGAGTTCGATGGGAGAACAGAGTACAACGGGCTTCCTACATCCGTTGCCTCGGCATATCTCCAAAGCACTGCCACCAAACTCAATTGTCCTATCATTTGGTGTTTTGTTTATCAGGCACTCATCTGCCTCATAGATATCAAATATTTCTGTAACCAGTTTCATTCAAAGAAAGGTGTTTCAAGGATTCATCATAACTAGCAGAACAGTTCATAAACTTTTATTATTTCTTCACTATCTTTGCATAGAAAAACCCATCCATATTGTGGACGTGTGGATAGATCCTTCTAGCCATCTTAAGAGACCCGTTGTAGTTCCTTCCCTTGAAGCTCATGAACCCGTCCTTCCCAATATCAACCTCGCACTGCGCCATCTTGGCAGAGGGGCGTTTTGTGAGAAGGTAGTTGACAACCTCCTCATTCTCCTTAACAAGTACAGAGCATGTGGAATACACCAGTATCCCCCCAGGCCTTAGCATATCAAACCCATGAAGTATGAGCTCCTTTTGTAATGTGGCCATTCTGTCTATTTCACTTTTTGTCCTGCTGGTCTTCACAGAGGGGTCTTTCGATATCACCCCAGTTCCAGAGCAGGGCGCATCCAGCAAAACCCTATCCACCTTCCCGACATTCACCTTCCGGCCATCCATATTCATCACTATGCAGTTCCGGACCCCCATCCTCTGTATGTTGCTTTTCAGCCCTGCAATCCTCTCCTCATTCACATCATTTGCATAAATCACCCCTGTATTCTCCATCAATGCTGCAATGTGCGTTGTTTTTCCTCCGGGCGCCGCACACAGGTCAACAACACTCAGGCCTTCCTTCAGCTCCATATTAAGGACAGGAAGCATCGATGCAGCCCCTTGAAGACAATAGTACCCCGCAAGATATTCGGGAGTTGCCCCAATAGGCACAGACGACTTGAAGATCACACATCCGCTATCAATCCAGCTAAGATCGTCAAGATCCACCCCCCTTCCCCGCAAAAGCTTCGAAACATCTTTTCTGCGCTTCAGAAGAGTGTTTATTCGTATGGTCGTCGGCCTCTGCTTTTCACTTTCCTCTATAAAAACCTCTGCTTCTTTGCGCGGAAACAACTCGCATATCTTTTCCAGAAGATATTCGTTGTACGTATCCATTAGAGGGCAATTTTTTCTGCAAAAAATCGTTCCTCCACTTGCTAGTCTAAACTCAAAGAATTTAATCATCACAGCTCCTCAACACTTCAGTCATTTCTTGAACAGAACACCAGCCGTTCTACAGAATACAACCTCCTCCCGGATGTTTCCAACATGTCTTGCAGGCGGCGTGGTAACCCCCTGCCCAAAATCATGCAGGCTGGCCTCGAGCCTTTGCTCATTGTAGCTGAGATTCTTGTAGTATTTGTTATAGTACTGCCTTAGATCCCCAGAGGTCTTCGATGGAAAGTATGTTGCCATCAGAATCCAGTTCTTGCTGTAGTATGGAAAGTATATGGCAAACACCTGCCTCTCATCTATTGTCCATTTCCTCAGCACATCCTCTTTGCTGATAGAAACCCTTCTTGGTGCTGCAAGTGCGACAGTACTTGTGCCCTCGCTAGATGGTAGAACAAACTTCATATAGTATCTGAAAAACATCTTTAGGTCTTTCTCAGACTTGTTTATCAGTGGTTGGTACCTTCCCCACGATTTCCCGAACATCCTGAAGTGCTGAATAAATACGTTTCTTTCATATTCTGACCACCTGCTCTCAATTATAAGCTTGACCTCAGAGTCAGAGATCCTTCCAGACTTGTGCTTTATGTACGAGTAGGTCTTGTCTTTCATCATATAATACTTCAGGATGCACTTCCCTGTTTCCAAGTGGGGTGCCGCCTCCTTAATCTTCTTGAAGTTGTTTCCATACTTGCAGATAAGCTCAGAAACCTGCTTGTCCTCTTCTTCAGTGAACCCAGTTTCCGGAATCTCTGGAATGTGAGGAATGATATTCATAGGTGCCTTGGCAGGCCTGTTGCAAATCTCAGGAATCTCGGCTCTGTTGCTTTCCGTTCTTTTCAAAAGCATGTCTCTTTGGTCGGTAATGTATTGCAGAACCTTCTCATCATCCTTTTGCATCGTTGGAAACACTCTCCTTAGAAAATATCTATATCTACAATCATCTGTGTCAGAGGGCAAAGACTCCCTGCTGCTGCCTTCACCTTTGTCTTCAGCCAATTCTTTTCTCTTCCTACCGCTTGTTCTTCTTTCATCCTCTATCTTTCTTTTTGTTTTTCTATCAGAATCTGCCCTTTCTTCTATAAATCTTTCCCTATCATCCGTCTCTTCCTTTATGCCAGGAGACCCAGGCCTTACGTCTCTAGAGCCTTTCTCCGTCATTGAAGAGGAGCTCGACGACTTAAATCCAATGGTCTTGAGCCCCAGATTCCCCTCAAAAAAACAGAGTACGGGCACTATCTCATTCCCCGGGATGTCAATCACAACACTTCCAACTACATCGTTCAATAGCATGGTCTCTATCTTCGCAATATCAATCTCTTGGCCTTCTATCTCAGAACCATGCAAGCGGCACAAGGCCTCATTGACTATCCTGTTCTTTAGTGGATTCTTGTTTCTTCTCGCCACATGTCCTGCCCCATTCTTGCCCCTAGAATCATCTCTTAGATTCCTTGCTGCCTCACTACTCTCCATCTTAATCCCAGAACAGTGTCTAAGGGGCAAGGAAATAAACCCCTCAATATACAATCCATGGAGAATAAGGAAATAATAAAGCTGAAGAAGTGGAACCTGGTCGCTCTGTGGTCTCTAGACATGAAGATCGAGACCTGTGCAATATGCAGGAACCATATAATGGACACATGTGTGGAATGCCAGAATGGCATTATAAGCAATGATGAATGCAAAGTGTCGTGGGGTGTCTGCAACCATGCATTCCACACACACTGCATAACAAGATGGCTAAGCTCCAAAAACGTTTGCCCCTTAGACACAAAGAAGTGGGTCTACTACAACCCAGAGGAAAAATAAAATGCAAATAGAGTTTACTAACTTCTACCCAGCTAGTGGTGTCTTATTCTGAACGAGCCTTTAGCTCTTTTTTTTTCTTGGTGCCCCATATCTTTCTTTGAGTTCCAAAGCCTTTGCTCTATAGGCCTCGTCAAGCCTTCTCTTGTACTCAAGGATCTTTTCCTTGCAAATCCTTCTATACGCCTCTTGTTTTTCCTGAAGCTTCTCATCATACCGCTTTTTAAGATTCTCTATTTCTACCTTTTGCTTGGCTTCCATCTCTCGCCTTATCTCAGACATCTCCTTTTCCATTGCCTTTATTAGCTTTCTTCGAGCCCTCAATGTTTTTCCATGCATCTCTTTCAGCTCCTCAAATTCCTTCTGGATCCTAAACAGTACGTCGTCTCCCCTGTTCTTCGCCCTGTCTTCACCAGCAGCCGGCTCTTGGCTATCGTCCAAAATAAAATCCTTGAAAACAACCTTTCCCCTACCTACATCCCTGGATCCAATTCCATTCAGCAATTCCTGCTCTGAGACATCATTTCCTTTGCCAGCACTTGCACCCTTTCTATCCCCATCTTTACCTCCATCCTTCACTCCGTCCAGCCTATTTGTGATGTTCGAAAGCACATTTCTCTTACGAATCCTGACTCTCTCGTCAAATACACCCTCACCATCGTCAGACAGAAAGTCCATTCCAAGGGGTCCTCTTTTGTTACCTTAGGAAGAATAGACTAGGCCTTACCTAACCAAAACACGCAAAAAACTTAAAAATATTAATAATGAAGTCTTCAGATTACAGAATATGCACATGCAACAAGGGCAAACCTTTAACTCAAAGAGCGCAGTGCATCGGAAGGTTTTCCATTCAAGGTACATCGAATAGGTGGAAAATCAAGGTTAGACATCGTTAGATGCTGGAATGGACTTCCTTTTATCTGTAATGGTCATCATGAGACTTTAAGGGGGGATTCGTCAGACGCTTTAATATTTGAGACTATTTAATTTTCAAAAATTTCAGGCTTGGGAACTTACAGGCAGGCTTGTGCATCACTCATGCAAGCAGCACAAACCTTAGCAAGATGTAGAAAAAACACACCATAAAGAAAAACAGCAGAATAAAGGACAGGAAGAACACTGCTCCTCCAATAAGAGTAGAGACAAAAGACCCCCTCTTTTCTCCGTTTCGAAACACCTTCTTCTGCAGATCTGCATTGTATACCAGGTCGAGCTCGCTTCCTATGTACACAGCCCTCACCATGGTTCCAGAATGCGGGGGCTCGCAGGCGCCATCCCTCAGACTATCCATTGCATCTTCCTTTCCCCGCAAGAGGTTGCTTTTTTGGATGTCCTTAAATATCCTGAGGTACAGAGGATTCTTAACAACCTCGAAATACAAGATGTCTTTGACCTCGTTTCTGGTAGAGGGATCCTTCAGTTTGTATATCCGAATTGCCCCGGAAACCGTATATCTCATACTAACAATGCTGCTTGCTAGATACACGTGCTTGGTGTTCTCACATACCAAAATACAAAAAACAACAGACCCTGTGCTTGACAGGAGCTCCTCATACGTCTCCAGTGTCAGCGGATCCACATTCTTGAGGTCCTCTGTGTGAATCACTTCCCCATTCTTCACAAACACCAGCATCTACTATGGGCTCTGTCATGTTTGCACGAAATTTTAATGTTTATGTGCAACATTCTGCATTCAAGTCATCTAGACATCATGCAATTCATTTCATATGGTTGACACCTCAGCTTCATTCCTTCACCACCGTCCCAATAACACTACCAAGTAGCAATTCCTTATTTACGTGGGGATGTGCCTTGTTGAATGCATCAGTGCAGTCCCTTCCAGCATGCTTCATTATGACATCTATGCCGCCGGGATGTAGGCGAAGGAAGTCGGTAACATCGTACACCACGCCATCCATTATGATCCAGCAGTCATCCACCTTGTCATGCCTCGACACCTCTTCCACAGTAAATGTCCTAAAGGATGGGGCTCTGCGTTTTTCCCTAGACCATCTTATCAGATTCATCAGAGGCTTGGGGCATGAAATACTATTGATTAAGCAAATTTTGTCCCTTAATGGAGGGCATAGACCAAACTGACCTCTGCATCAAGGTTAGTCCGTTGTTTAATGCGTCCATGAAGACCTCTGCAACTATATATGTTGATGAAGAGCTGAGAAAGCCGGTGATGGAAGAGCTAGATGCTGGTGCGAGTATATCCTCTATTGGGCAAATATCTGATGTTTGTTCCTTGCCAGGGCTTATTGGAGATGTCATAGGATTACCAGACATACACACTGGGTATGGATTTCCGATCGGGTGTGTTGCGGCATTTGACATTAACAATCCCGAATCTGTTGTAAGTCCGGGAGGGGTAGGGTACGACATCAACTGTGGGGTCAGAGCACTGAGGACTAACCTCGACATAAAATGCTTGAAAGAAAAGGCGGAATCTCTCGCGGACGAATTGTTTGGGATAATACCCACAGGAATGGGAAGCGACAAAAGATCGAGGATAAGCTTAGGCACACTGAACTCGATCCTAGACCAAGGATTGGACTATCTGTTGAAATCGAAGGAGATACCTGATGAGGATGTCGAATATTGTGAAAGCAATGGCCATATGGATGGAGACAGCCGCCTGATCAACCAGAAATCAAAGGGGAGGGGGCTGAACCAGCTCGGGACTCTTGGATCTGGGAACCATTACTTAGAAGTGCAGTATGTTGATGAGGTATACAATGCAGAGAAGGCAGAAGTAATGGGGATAAGAAAGGACCAAATAGTACTGATGATCCATACTGGGAGCAGAGGTCTTGGGCATGGAGTGTGCCACGACTCATTAATGAAAATGGCGGGAAAGAACGCCGATCACTCCCAACTTGCATGTTCTCCCTACAGTTCTAAGGAATCCCAGGAATATCTTCTATCCATGGGATGTGCAGCAAACTTTGCCTTTGTCAACAGGGCCGTGATAACCAAGAAGGCCAGGCAGGCATTTGAGAAGGTGTTTCCTGGATCAAGACTCGACTTGATTTATGATGTTTGCCATAACATTGCAAAGGTAGAGAGCCATAGGTCCCATGGAATGGAATATGATGCCATTGTACATAGGAAAGGAGCATCAAGAGCATTTCCCCCAGGACACCCGGATATTCCATGGAAGTACAAGGAGATAGGGCAGCCGGTGATAGTGGGGGGATCCATGGGGACATACAGTTACATCCTATGTGGCTCCGAGAAATCCATGGAGTTGAGCTTTGGATCTACATGCCACGGGGCAGGTCGCGTCCTCTCTAGAAGCAGATCGAAGGACCTGTTTACTCACAAGAACGTGTGCGATCTCCTAAGGAGTCAAGACATAGTATTCAGATGCCCCAACGATCCCGGGATGGTTGAGGAATCACCTGGATGCTACAAGGACATCAATAGAGTTGTTGACTTAAGCGATAGAATTGGACTGACAGAGAAAGTTTGTCGGATGAAGCCATGTCTGGTTATTAAAGGATGATGCTAAGTCGTTATATTTTATTCTTGATTCTCCTCAGCAGTTTCTCCATAGATAACATAGGAAGTTTTCTTCTATTGCTATTGAACAGTGCAGGAAAAGGCCACAGGGCATTGTCGTTGGAGCCATTGTTATCTTTGTCCTCTACAATTCGGGCATCGCCTATGATACGGTGCTTGAGTGTTTGAGGGTCATAGTCGTAATATGTAAGATATGCTGCCATGACTCCTGTGGTATGAGGAGCTGCCATCGACGTTCCAGATATGATCTTCTGTGTTCCCCCTATCCATGAGCTGAGTATATCCACTCCGGGTGCAAAGATGTTCACACACTTCCCGAAGTTGCTAAAGAATGCAACGGTATCTCTGTATGTAGATGCACCTGTTGTTATACTTGCTTTTGAGGACCCTGGAGAAAAATCACAGGCATCATCATGATCGTTACCAGCTGCTGTGGAAAAGTGTATTCCTAGTCTCGATGCATATTCGATTGCAAAGTTGAGAGCCCTGTTTCTAAGGCCTCCGACACTGAGATTGACAATGGTCTTTGGCTCCAGGGTTTTCTCAGAAATAGTGTCCACTAGCCGCTGTACTGACGGCACTCTGGATCGAAGGAAAGAAAAACTCTCGGGGTCGCTTATCTCTATATCAATGTCCGAGGATCCGCTAGAGCTAAGGTATTCGTTGGCTGCTGCACTGTAAAGATCGTCCTTCTTCCTTTCATGCTCCTTGATCACAAAATCAAGCCCCTGGAGAAGTCTTGAGGTCATCCCAGATCCATGTTTGTCAAGAACTTTGACGGCGATGATACTTGATTCCTTGGATATCCCAAAATTCTTGCCTCCAATAACACCTGCGCAATGCGTTCCATGCCCATGCTCGTCCTCATCCAAGCTTCCTGCAACAAAATTGGCTCCCCATCTGGCTCTTCCCTCAAATTCAGGGTGGCTGACTTCCACTCCAGTATCCAGAACATACACATCAACACCCTCCCCTGAATTAATGGGATAGTAGTAGTTTCCACGGGCAAAGGATGCACTCCCCCCAATCTTGGCCAGGCCCCAAGGCGCATGCCTTTGCATCACAATCCCTCCCATCCAGGTACCAGCTGGAGTGTCAACCTTGACCCCACTGATCCCCACCGGCGTGTCCCTAACAACCATTTTCACGTTTGGATGTCTCTTCATCTTCTCCGCAGTGGACTCGGTCATCCGTGCAACAAACCCATTGGTTATCTTTATTTCAATGCTTTCATCGGGCTCAAGAATGCTTTGCGCCTTAAGAATGTTCATACTGTATAGTGCACTCATCGATGCTTTGTCCATGCTTGGATCCTGGTCAAACATTACAATGTAATCACTCCTCTCCCTACACAATGCTAAGGACAGAAACGCAATGGCTAAAATCATTTGCTTTCCAATATTTATTGCGGTATATATTTATTTTCTACCTGAAACGGTCGTTTTGGCTGCTAGTAGCAAGATCCACAGGCACACTCTCCCTCCTTGCAATTAGATCCTTTGTGGATCTCCGTTTGGTCTTCTTGTCAGCCAGCATCTTACTCACCTCATCTCTGATTTTGTCTTTTATTTTGTACAAGTAGCAATCAACCGCTAGGCTCTGGAACACCTCAATCAGGTCTCTGAATGTCCTGATTCCATAGACCTTCATTATCTGGATAAACCTAGACCTCAATAACCCAGAAGAAAACCTTACGAATAGCTTTATAGTCCTCCAGAAAACGTCTTCCAGATCGATCGGAATGCCCAGTTCATAGCCACTGAGGTCGGGAATCAGCTTAGATATCTCCTCCCTTATCCTTTCTCTTCCCACAATCTCTCCATCCGGTGACTCAATCCCTCCTTCATCTATGAGCCTGAGAATCTCTCTAATCTTTATGTCAACGGAACAGAAGTGGTTGTGCAGTATCACATGCCCCATTAGTGCCATGTTGTTGTATTCATTCCAAAAAGGAACCACCAGCTTGCTTGATATATATCCGTTGATTAGATGCGATAGCCTCCTCCTATTGGTTCTGAGCCTTTCGCACAGCCTTTCCCACTCCTCGTCCGTGGTCGGAATCCCCTCTTCGGGCATCTTGAAGGACTTTCTGTACAGGTAGTTGAACCCCATTATTCTGTAGTACATCGAAATGCACTTCCTGGAGGTCTTGTTCATTATTCCGCATATCTCCTTCCACCTGAACCCAAGAACTCTGACAAGATTCAAAAGCTGGATTTCGTTTTCGGGCTCCCACTTTGCATCAATGTACGGGTGGTAGTGGTAGGATACATAGACCCATATGGAATTCATTGTTCTTTGCCCCAATGCATTGCTTATCTCCACTAGGAGCTCCTTGATTGGAAAATCCAACTCTTCCTCAAGAAAAAAGCCATACAAGTTCTTCATCTCCATGCCGTGTTCCTTCAGGAACCCGCGGATAGTCTCATCAACCACCTTTGCTTCATAAGAATTGTAGCACCCTCTCTTCATGGCTATTCCATGCTTCTCTATTAGATCCTTCACCTCGTGTGCATCCGTAAACTTTGTCCGTAGATGCTTGGCCGCCTCCTCCTTTGTCCTAAAGACATGCATGGGTACAGTGCGACTTATTTCTTTATCACCACCGACTTTATTTCCTCAACCAATGCCCTGTTCACACTCACCCCAAAAAAGCACTCAAAGAGACTAAGCTCTTCTTCATCCAGAACACTCAGTGCAACCATCTCTGGCTCGTAAACCCCGCCAAAGTACTTGATGAAGTTCACTCTCCCATCGCCATGGATTTCGTCCAGAACACTAAGCTTTTTCAGAACATCTATATTCAGCGTCTTCCCAAGCCTCAGGAGAAAGAACTGTACAGGACTGATATTGAACTGGAACTCAATCAGCTCTATTACTTTGCATTCTATGGCTATAATCCTTTCTCTAGACGGTGCTGTGCTCATGTGTGCAGCCTTTGCCATTGCCTCTAAAATTACATCCAGCTTTATCAATGTCTCATTGATCTTGGATGCCAAGTAAACACAGACAAGAGCAACTACATTGTAGCTCTCCTTCTTGAAAAGCTTCGGATATACCTGCTGGAATATTATCTGGGAGACTATCCTGGTCTTGTATGGTATGCAGAGAAGCTTTGCGAGGTTTGAGATTGTTCTGTTTCCTTCCACAATGTCGTTCCTTAGGACAGATTCCATGAAGGGATTTGATGGATTTTTATCTATCCCTTGGATGTTCATCAAGGAGATAGTTCTTGACGGGTTCAAGTGCTATGAAGAAAAGGTGACTGTGGCGAACCTCGACAGGTCCTTCAATGCAATAACCGGGATGAATGGCTCTGGGAAGTCCAATGTTCTCGATGGAATACTGTTTGCCCTTGGGCTTGAGAGTACAAAAGCTCTGCGAGCCAACAACACCAGGGAGCTTGTTAATGCCAACAGAAAGGAGTGCAAGGTGAGTCTTGTGCTGTGTAATGAGGAAAAGTCTAAGAGCCCTCCTGGGTACGAGCACTATGACGAGATCTGCATTTCCAGGAGCATTGATGCTGAGGGAAGAACGAAGTGTTACATAAACAGCCATCTCTGCACCTCATCAGCACTAAGCAAGCTGTGTACGTCGATGGGACTTGGGCCAAGAGGGTCTTTTTCCTCTATTGTGATGCAGGGGCATATAACAAAGGTTCTAAGTATGAAGAGCTCTGATCTCCGCGAGCTGATTGAGGAGACTGCAGGGACAAGGTCCTATGAAAGGGAGAAGGAAAGAGCAATAGCGATGATCGAGAAGAAGGAAGAAAGACTTAAGGATGTGCGGGAGATGCTCCAGAGAAGGATATCCCCGTTCTATGACAGGCTTCGGCAAGAAAGAACAAGGTTTCTTGAGACCAGAGACATTCATGAGAGGAGAAAGGAGTTGGAGCGGAGAGAGCAGGAGATCAAGGGAATGTTGGTGCGCCATGAGATAGGCGAGGAGATAGACACACTAGAGAAATGCTTGAGAAGCTATGCCGGCGAAATGAAGACGCTAGGGGCCATTGAAAAGAGAATTGAGGAGATTTCTGGGGCCAAAGAGGAAGTTGATGTTGTATGGATCAAGGCAGCTATTGATGGAGAGAAACTGAGGCTTGATGAATTGAAGGGCAAAAACCTGGAAGAGGAGCTTGTGGAGAAGAGAGAAGAGATGAAGAGGATGAAGGATCTGACGCCCAGTGTTGAACTGGATGAGCTAGTTGAGAGAGAAAGATTGCTTGTGGAAAGTCTAAGAAGAATAGATTCTGGAGAGAATGATGTCTTGAAAAAGATTGAGGAGGTCACGTCGCTTAAGTTCGAGAGGTCTCGCGCTGAGTTTGAGCTTAGCTCGATTTCTGGGGGAAGGTTTTCCCAGGAAAGGCTGGACGAGATTGAGAGGCTTAAAGTTTCTGAGGACGAGATTGAGGAAATGAGGAGGAAGGCCCACATTTTGAGATCGAAGATCAACTATCCGTTTGTGGAGGGGGTGTTTGGAACTGTTGAGGAGAATGTTGAGGTATGTGACAAGAAGTATCTTGAGGCCGTGTACACTGTGATGGGATCGAGGGGTAAGTATGTTATAGCGTCTGATGAGAAGGTTGGAGGGTTTTTGGTGAGCACTATGGAAAGGAGTGTGAGTGTAATACCGCTTTCGAAAATAAGGGTGTTTTACCTTTCTTCGAGTGTCACGAGAGAGATAGAATCGAAGGGCGGTGTGAATATGGTCAGTCTTTTGAAGTTTAACAGCGATGTGCGGAAGGCGATTGAGTTTGTCTTCAACAACTTCTTTGTGTTTGAAAGCAAGGAGATGGCAAGAAAGGTTTGCTTTGAGCAGAAGGTGATGTGTGTAACTGTGGATGGGACTGTGTACGATCCGAAGGGAACGCTCAGTGGAGGAAAGACAAATTTCAGGGTTGGCACCGTGCGTAGGAAAGATGTAGAGGATATCGAAAGGACCATTGGACTCCTAGAAGAAAATAGAAGGAAGTTTGAGAGTATGAGGGAAGAGTACGGAGAGCTACTGAGGGGAAAAGCATTGCATGAAAGAAGAGAAGAGCTGAAGGAGAAGATAAGGTCTTTTGATACAAGAATCTCCATACTGTCTAACCTGTGCGAGAATGGAATGAACATCAAGGAAGAGCTGAGGGCTGTTCGCGAAAAGATGGTTGAAGGGATGAAGGAAAAGAACGAGATTGACGGGGCTATAGAAAGGAGAAAGAGGCTTGAATGCAAGATAAAGGAGCTTGAGTGTGCGATAAGAAGCAACAAAGAAGAGATTAGGATGTGTGAGGAAAAGATACTATCGTATGAAAGGATGCTTGGGAAGCACAACATGGAGAACGACAGCAGAAGAATGAGTGAGAAGGAGATTGATGGGCTTGAGTCTAACCACAGGCATTTAATCAGGAGTACTGGGAAGCTGCAGAACAGGATCACGAAGATCTATAATGATGTTGAGAGGAAGCTGAGTGAGGCGTCTGAGCACGGTGTAGAACAGAGATATGGAAATGTCGGCATGCTTGATGAAGAGATTCGTATGGCGGCAGAATCTGCAGGGATCAGTCCTAGGTGCCTCTTGATTAGGAGGAAATGCATAAGTGAAGAAGAGAAGGCAGGACTTACAAAAGAGCTGGAAATGATTACAGGTGAGATGGAAAGGCTAAGATGCATGAGGAGGTCTACGATGGATCCAGCAAATTTTGACCTCCTTGAGCGGAATGAGCTGATGATTGAGGAGTTGAAGGAAAAGATTGATAAGCTTGAAAAAGATAGGCTTGCGATTGGGCAGAGCATATCGAGATTTGATGACCTGGGATATAAGGAGAATCTGAAGGCATTCAAGCACATCAATGGAAGGCTGGGGAGGTTCCTCAGATACTTTATACCAGGCTCTGATGCAAGGATAGATGAGAGGAATGGGGAATACAGCCTGAAAGTCAAGGTTGGAAACTGGAAGGAGTCTCTAAACGAACTCAGTGGAGGGCAGAGGTCTCTTGTAGCCCTTTGCTTGATATTTTCGATGCTGACGTACAGGCCGTCTTCCTTCTATATCTTCGATGAGATTGATTCTGCACTGGACTTAAGCTACACACAAGGGATTGGGGAAATTATAAAGAAGGAATTCGATAGTGCGCAATTTATAGTTGTGTCTCTGAAGAGCGGGATGTTTGACAATGCAAACAACATATTCAAGGTGTATCTACAGGATGGAAAGTCAAGGATATGTAGAATAAAGTGACTGTCCTATGGAAATAAAATATTTTATGTTCTATGTTTGCGAATGGGAAAACCCTCACAGATGAACGAGACTATGAAGAGTGCAAAGTTTGACTTTGACACTGGGGATAGCGACAGCCACAACTACACTCACAATGAGTCTGAAAGCTATTCTGCAGAGGATGCGAAGTACGACGTCGGGAAGGAGGAAAGCTCAGACCCGTTCGAGAAGCTGAGAAGCAGTGCAGCAGATACCCTTCACCAAAGGACTGGATGGATCTTCCTGGTAGGTGTCTTGCTGTCTGTACTGGCGGTCTGCTGCTGGAACCTTCAAGTGGATGTCAAGGACAGAAGCGAATCCATTTCCAGCATCCGGGTGAAGGACATTCTACTTGCCTGCTCTTTAGGCGTGTTCACATTTATTGGCCTGAACTTCGTGATCTTCAAGACGAGTTTTCTAGGGATGAAGAGGTCCAGCAGCCTGAACACGTTCTTCTACTACGCAAACGAGCTTTCGGAGCATTCATCTGCAGGAATCATCTTTATCCTGGGATTTTCTCTGGCGTTGCTGAAGGGCTTTGACTACTGTGTGTATAACAGGCAGGGGCTGGACCTGTTTCTCAGCGACGTGTTCAGCAGTCTTCTGATAGCGACCCTCATGCTCGGAGTTGTGAAGGTATTCCACAGGGCCATTTCAATGAACTTCAACTATTCAGTGTACATTAAAAGGATCAGAAGGGTGCTTCTTGAGGATGCATTCATTAATCTTCTAGGGGTCATAGATAGTAGAAAGAACCGGGGAATTGAAAGATCAAGGCTCAACAGATCTCAGGAGATCATGTACAAGAGCGATGCAATATCGTCCATAAACGAGTACATGGAGGATCTCTACGGCTACAATGAGCCCACGAACGAGCTTGATCTGCCTAGAAAAAGGGTTCTTCTCAAGGAGTTCCAAAGGCTTGTGAGACGTTCTAGCGGTATCCGTGGGAGTGTTATTCAGATATCCCAAAAGCTTAAGAACAGGGCTGCTAGCAAGGCAAGCAAGATAGTTGGAAAGGACGGGGTTGGGCCCATGTCTGACCTGTCGCTGTACTTCCACAACCCGGAGGTGTTCAAGTTCTTAATGAAGGAAATAGGTGTTGAGGAGGGCTTCAAGTTCACCAAAGGTAGCCTTGCGGACTTTATTGAAAGAACATACAGAGAGAGGCACTTTTTGAAGGAGAATCTCGAGCACATGAACTCTGCAATAGACAAGGTTGCACTTGGACTCAAGGTCATAATAGCTGGGCTCATTTTGGCGATGCTATACATTAAGGCTGGGGGAGAGGGGATTACAACCATAGGAGTGATATCTGCATTCTTCGGGACACAGTTTATATCGAACTCATTTTCTGCCAGCGTGATAGGCAGCATAATTTTCCTATTTTTCATCCATCCATATGACATTGGAGATAGGATTTTTGTGACCTTGGATGGAGTGGAGGAAAACCTTGTTGTATCTGAGCTGAATGTGTTTTCAACTGTGTTCTATAGATGGGACGGGGTCTACATAACGATCCTCAACACAGTGCTGGCGCAGAAGGCGATCAGGAATCTTAGAAGAAGTGGGATCATGGCTGAGTCTCATAGGATCCAGATAAATAGTAGGACCAACCAGAAGAAGCTGATTCGCCTGAAGGAGCTTATAGAGGACTTTGTGAAGAGTAATCCGGAAGACTATACAGAGTACATAATGCTGAATCACGAGTACATTGAGGATGCCTCGAAGCTCCACATGAAGGTCTACATGCAGTACAAGAGCAGCTGGCAGAATTTTGAGCTGTATCTTCGGAGAAAGACAAAGTTTCTGTCCTTCTTGAACAGGGCTCTCCAAGAACTTGAGATTGAGTATGTTCTTCCGCCAAGACAGATTTCCTTGAGAAATGCCTAGGTGGCCCCTTATGTTTTCTCACGCTGAGTAAATAGACTCGTTTAGATAAGGATGTGTAAGCCGGGTGCCCTAAGAAATGAGAAGCCAGATTTGGTTTGAGAAGTATAGGCCTCGGAAATATACAGACCTGGTGTTCAAGGAGGATGTTCACCATGATGTTCTCAGGTGGCTAAGAGACTATCCTGCCCACGGAAGGATCCTTCTACTCAAAGGACCCCCGGGAACAGGGAAGACATCGCTGGTGCATGTTCTTTCATCTGTATTTGGACTAAATCTTGTTGAGTTTAATGCTTCCGACGACCCCAAGTACATAGAAAAGATATCGGGTGCCTACGGAACCATTGATGGAAAGAAAAACCTCATTTTTATTGACGAGATAGATAGCATCCCATTGGCAGACCTGGAAAGGCTGGTGTCTTCCATAAAACTGGTCTATCCCGTTGTGATGACATCCAACGAAATACATTTGGAGGATGTCTATACTGTGGAGATCAAGAGGCCTGGGATCAGTGAGATCAGAAAGGGCATAGAAAGGATCTGTAAGGAGGAGGGAGTGTATGTCGGGAACTCCGCCCTGTTGCAGATGGCAGAGGATTCCGGTGGGGATTTTAGGGCAATAATAAACCATCTTCAAGTACACAAGGAGAGATTGCAAAACTCAAAGGATTTAGGAATTGGAAAGTCTGCCTCTCTAGTCCAGCATAGAGCGGTGGAGCTCGTCCTGACCAAGCGCATGGGGTGGAAGACATACGAGGATGTGTATTCTGCCAATGTACTATCTCTATGCCACAGTTCATTTCCACACAATACCGGCCTAATGAGACTGGTTGCAGACATAAGCGAGGCCACATCTCTTGCAGACATCCTTCCTGAGGAGTTCAGGTATATATCCCTGTCAAGATACAATATGTGCAATAGCAAAAAGGCCAGTATACAGAGCATGGTGCATTATGAAGAGACCATGCATGACCCTGTGAGGGAAAGAGTCCTTCCCTACTTTAAGAAGTATGATCTAAATAGAGCAGACAGAAGGAGTTTAAACCACTTGAGGGAAATAGTGAGGATGTACAATATTATGGATGTAAGGCTAAGAGAGGAGGATACAGCAGAAAGTAACATGGGAGACGGTTTCAAGAGATTCAAGTTCAAATACAAGCCTGGGTCTTCATCAGCATTTAGGAGGGATGTGACGATGGATGATGTCATGGATTGGTTCTTTAGCACTAGGCATTAGTCATCCTCAAATAGAGAATAAACAAGTTCCATAAGCTCCTTTGGATCCACAACAGATTTATGGTACAGAACAAGAAGAAAGTTTACTATTGATGGATTTTTCCTCTCTTGCTTTGCAAACCTAGCTACATCATCCAGGAACATGCCTCCATGGAGCCTAAGGGCATTCCATTTTTCCATCAGGGCAAGAGTATTCTCCGGCAATGCCGAGCTTGCTCTTACTCCTTTGTTAGCCAGCCCCAAAAGGCTTTCCATTGACCAAATCCCATTGACAGAGCCTTCATATCTCTGGCTGACATCTTGTACCTTTCCTGGTGTCAGTCTTTTCCTCTTATATTTCCTGGAAAAATAGACCAGTGTCCTGCAACTCTGTAAAGAGTCGGAGTCCTTCCTGAGAAGGAGAGATCCCTCGCTTTGAATGCATTTGTATCCGGAATGGATGTAACTGATGTGAAACGCTAAAGAACTGATATCCTTAAACTGCTTGATGCAAAAAATACAGCGAAATCCATATACTGTATACCTTTCTCCTTCTATTTCAAGGCCTAGCTCAGGCCTAGCCTGTCTTTCCAAGCCACCTTGGCCACTCCAGCAATAGTGAAGAAGGCCTTGGTGTTTGCTCCTTATGTTTATGGACTTGAGTATCATATCATGGGACGGATCCTTGTCTATTCTGTAGAACCCGTCCTTATGAAATAATTCGACTCTATACAAAGGCACCTTTGGATCCCGGAGGGAGTAGCACCCACTAAACTGGGCATAATACATGGTTGTCTTGCCCCTTGCATTCGTAATAAATATGTAAAGTACTGTCCTTCCATGGCACGAGAAGTTTGTCATCCTGGTTTCCCGTATGTCCTTAACTTCATAGTAATCTTTTGCATCTAAATCAGTTGAAAAGTCTATCCTGGGCCCAATACCATCATTCCATTGATATCCTCTTACTAGTAGGGTTGCAGGTTCAGGCTTCCCAGCCCTGGGCACAATGGACAGTATGTATGACACAGAGCATTCTTTCTTCACGCCTTCGGAATTCCTCTTCCCTGCATCCATCCTTTCCACCTGCCTTTCAAGAGCAACCGGATATAGTCCAAGACTATTTTCCACAAGCCAATCAATCATAAAATGGGTCCTCTCATTCTTAGGGAAAAGAAGCTTTATTAAATAAACAGACCTTTACAAGACTCATCCCGGCAATATGTCAATGGGGTGAGGACTCAGGTGCTATAGAGAAAACACTCTCATTGTCAGAGTAGTTTATAGATGTAGGGTTTTCGATGTTCTTACTGTAGAAGTGACTGTATACATTTTGGGCATTCTCAAGGTTTTTAACAAGCCCCATGTTTTCTGTCTCGAGATCCTTCAGCCTCGTCTCCTTTGACTTCAACTCCTCCTTCATTTTCTTCATCTTATCCTCCATTCCCTTCATTCTCTTCTTAAGATCTTCAATCTCAGATTTGTACTTTTTGTTGCTTTGCCGGAGATCTTTCGTTGCATCCTCACTTCCACTTATCGTGCTCTTCATCTGTGCAATCTCCTCACTGTATTTTCTTATTATCTCATTTGCAGTGTTCAACTCCTCCTTGAGTGTTTTGTTCTCATCCTCTATCTTCTGGGCTCTCTCAACAAGCCCAGAGTTCTTTACATCCTGCAGCTTGAGCTTGTCTAGCTCGTACTGTAGCCTTCCGTTCTCTTTCTCCAGATCATAGGTCTTGCTGTTTAACCTCTCCACCTCCTCCCTCTGCGCATCTCCTTTCTCATTTAGTAGCTCGTTCTCCTTGTATAGCTTGTTCATCTTCTTTTGCGCTGCCATCGCCTCTTCTTCTAAATATCTGATCCTGTCTCTCAGCTCCTTCTCTCCACTTCTGCACTTATCCCGAAGCATTCCGTTCTCCTTAACAAGCCTCACGTTCTCAGACTCCATCCTCCCTATCATATCTCCCAGGTACATCTTATAGTGTGTTTCGTCTGGCTTCGAAAACTTCAGCTCTAGCCTTACTATGTTTCTGAACTCGTCCTTCTCGACAAACAGGAACTTGCTTGTTTCTTTTGAAAACAGCCCTCTTAGCTTTCCACTGTGCAGGCTGTGAAACATTTTTACAAGAATCGACACAAACTTCTCATAGTCAACAATAATGTCTTGCTCCCTCTTCATCACATAGAAGTCGCCCGGAGATATGGTGCTGAAGTAGAATGTAAAGATGTCCCGAGTATCAATAAGCCTGATCTCAACCTCGTCGTCAGAACGTACAATGTCACACTTCATCTGCCACGGAATCTCCTCGTTCTGGCACGATATGGGAATCTTCCCGGTGAAAATCGATTCCCTCATTTCAGGGTTGTGTTTAAGGCGTCCTAGTAATATAGGGCTCATTTGGCCATAACTGCATACCGAGCATGCATTCTCTACCCCATGCCTGACGTCAAGAAGATACATGCTCTTCAGGACATTGCCTCCACAGTGTCATGCCTCGGAATCAACATGCCACAGATAGTGGCTGTAGGGTCGCAGAGCAGTGGGAAGAGCAGTGTGCTTGAGCAAATAATAAGAAGAGAGATTCTTCCTCGTGGCACAAACTTGGTAACAAGATGTCCTGTTGTCCTGCATCTTAGAAGATGCAAAGACAAGCCTGAGTGTGTGGTGTTTGACCATCTTGCAAACCCTGTCTATGACTTCGCGGAGGCAAGGTCTATAATTACACAAAGGATGGTGGAGATATGTGGAGACAACAAGGGAATTAGCAACAGCCCAATAACTGCATTTGTAAATCTGAAGGACACGTTGGAGATGACTGTGGTTGATCTTCCAGGACTCATAAAAGTTCCCATAGGCGAGCAGCCCGAGGACATCGAGATCCAAGTAGAAAGCATGGCTCTTAGCTATGCAGCAAGAGAGTCGTCAATAATTCTGGCTCTCATAAATGCTAATGCAGACATAGCAACGAATGAGGCATTGAAGATTGCAAGGAAGGTAGATCCCCAGCTAAAAAGAACTTTGGGTGTGATTACAAAAATCGATTTAATGGATGGCGGAACCGACTGCTTGAATATTCTTCAGAACACAAACCCAAGGCTAGCCCTTGGATACATAGGTGTAATTAACAGGGGGCAGCAGGACATTGCTAAAGGGGTCTCCGTGCACGAGGCCGTTCTCAGGGAATCCGTGTACTTCAGGGAAAGCCCCTTTTATAGCAGGTTGTATCCTAGCATAGGGTCCGACTATCTTGTGAGGAGATTAAATGAAGTATTCTGTAAGATGGCAGTGGAATCTATTCCAGGAATCAAGGCAGCAATAAGAAATCAGCTGAATGACAAGGCAAAAAGGCTTCATGAGTTGGGGCTTGGAAACACCACGAAAGGTGAGCGGTCTCTTGTATTGGACTATCATCAGGTAGTTCTTGGGATATTCAGGAATATCAAACCCAGCAGCGGGGTATTTTCGAAGGATAGCACAAGCTTTTTGGGTACCCTCAGGGAAACATTTGAGAAAGATAGGCCTCTTCCTAGTTTCGAGGACCTCACACACAGGCTTAAGAAGTCATCGTATATATTTATATCGGAAGATGTTTTCTATGACGTGGTAAGAGAAAACATAAGGAAAATGGCAGAGACATACCTGGAGAAGGCCAGAGCTGCAGTAAAGCTGCTTACTAAAGAAGTTTGGGGTATATCAAGCACGAGGTTCGAAGCTCTATCAAAAAAACTCAACAGTGTGACCTGCGAATGCATAGAAGAGCAGAAGAACAAGCTTCTGGACAGTATACACCTATACTCGTCTATACAGTCGTCGTATATCAACGTAAACCACCCGGATTTTGACAAGTCAAGGGCCTTGGCTCTAATTCTACGAAAGATGCCGAGGGCCGATCCTGGCATTCTAGGCGCAATCTTCAACACTAAGGAGATGCCCTTTGAAGACAAAGTTCTCGAGGCACAGGTCATAAAGGAGTTGGCAGAGTCCTATCTTGGAATTGTAAACAAAGAAATGAAAAACTATGTCTTCAAAGCAATTCATTATTACCTATGTGAATACATAGACTCCAAACTTCTCGGCATCCTCACAGAATTGGAAATCGAGGACTCAGCACTGTCCGAATGCCCAGAGATTGTTCACGAAAGAAACATCCTTTTCAAAGACGTGGAGGCATTGAAGAGCGCGCTTTCTGCCATAGGTAATCTCTGATTTCCAGGAAACAAGAAGGATACAGCCAAGGGCCCTCCATCAGAGCATGAACACCTTGGATATGATCTTCTCGACCTCTTTCTTAGACTTTTCAAGAGAATGTGTGTTGTCGACTTCATAGTCGCATTTGCCTCTTATCGAATTAAATGCCTCATAAAGGTCCATTCGTGCTTCTATCTCCCTTTTGAGCCCACTTCCCATTCTCTTCTCCAATCTTTCACGGGCAACATCCTTATCGCAGTGAATGTATATGATAACAAAGTTGGGGCAATTTTTCTTACAGTACAGAACACCATCATACTCCAAGTCGAGGAGCACGGTTTTCCGAGTGTTTTTCAGCTGGGATGCAGATGTTCCATAATAGTTTCCGTTATACCGGACATACTCGAGGAGTTCTTGGCCCCTAACCATCTCCTCAAACTCCCTTACAGTCACGAAGTAATAGTCTTTTCCATTCACCTCTCCTTCTCTAGGCGCCCTGGTTGTGTGAGACACAGAAAATTCAAATGGAAACCTGGATAAAACATGACCTATGATCGTGGACTTCCCAGAACCGCTAGGACCAGTAAATACCAAGTGAACCGTGTCAATCATGGGTACGAGAAAAAAGATAAAAAAGACAAGACACATCCAGGCAGCATGCAGAAAACAACTAATCCATTTATTCATAAAGTCCGTCGTCATTGAAGTCCTTCTTCTTATCAAACTTTCGGACATCAATCTTCATAGACCTTGCAAATGCTTCATATCTTTCAACCTCCTTGTCAGAAACACTACGCCTTGCAGTCTTCAGGGCTTGCACAAGATGGTCAGGCCTCAGATACGGAACAGGGTCCTCAAGATCCATCATCTCAGACCCCTTCTTTTTTTGCTCAAGCTCATACTCAATCGTCTCCCTTATGGCCAACTTACATGCTCTTTGGCATATCTCGGAAAGATCGGCCCCAGAAAACTTGTCAGTGGCTTCTGCAAGCTGTCGAAGATCAATATCAGGAGAGAGAGGTGTCTTCTTAAGTGTGGCCTGAAGTATGGATACCCTGCTCTCAAGGTCAGGGAGCGGGATATAGACCAACTGATCGAGCCTTCCAGGCCTCATCAGCGCGCTGTCCAACTGATCAGGCCTGTTCGTTGCTCCAATCACAAAAACATTCTTCTTCAGGTTTATTCCATCCATCTCAGACAGCAGCTGATTCAGCATCCTATCTGTGACTCCACTGCTTCCGTCATTTCCAGACCTCGCCTTGGCAATCGAATCTATCTCATCAAAGAACAAGACACAGGGCGCCGCACCCCTTGCTCTAGCAAACAAATCCCTAATGTTAGACTCAGATTCTCCAACCCACATGGAGAGGAGCTCGGGGCCCTTTATCGATATGAAGTTGGCCTTACACTCTGTGGCAACCGCCTTGGCAAGAAGTGTCTTACCACATCCAGGAGGCCCATAGAATAGGACTCCCTTGGCAGGCGTCATTCCAAATTTTATGAACTTCTCTGGATATTCCACAGGATATTGAACAGTTTCTCTCAGCTCTTGCTTAACCAGCTTGAGCCCTCCAATGTCAGACCATTTGACATTCGGGGATTGAATGACCGTTTCTCTAAGGGAGCTTGGATCCGTGTGCTCAATTGCATATCGGAAGTTTTCATTGGTGACCTTCAGAGAGGCCAAGACTTTTGCCTCGATCTTATCATCATCTAAATCTATCTGCGGAAGCTTCTCCCGGATCTGCTGTAGCGCTGCCTCACTACAAAGTGATGCCAAGTCGCTTCCAGTAAACCCATGCAGCTCCTTGTTTATTGCCACCAAATCAACGTCCTCAGACATCTTCATGTTCTTGGTGTGGATTCTAAGGATCTCGAGCCTTCCTGTCTCGTCAGGCACCCCAATCTCAATCTCACGATCAAACCTCCCATACCTTCTCAGCGCAGAGTCGATCGAATTGGGCCTATTGGTGGCCCCAAGAACTATCACGTTGCTTCTTGCTTTCATCCCATCCATAAGAGTCAACAGCTGGCTCACAATTCTTCTCTCAACCTCCCCCTGAGACTTCTCTCTCTTCGGTGCAAGTGCATCTATCTCATCAATGAAGATAATCGATGGTGCATTCTTCTCGGCCTCTTCAAATGCCTTCCTAAGGTTGGACTCGCTCTCCCCAGCCATCTTCGACATAATCTCGGGCCCGTTTATCAGAAACAGAAAGGCCCCGGTCTCGTTCGCTATTGCCCTTGCTATTAAGGTCTTCCCTGTTCCAGGCGGACCGTAGAGCAGAATCCCCTTGGGTGGCTTCACCCCTATTTTTGAGTACAGCTGCGAATGCCTGAGGGGAAGCTCAACCAGCTCTCTGATCTTCGCCATCTGTGCCCTGCATCCCCCGACATCGTCATATCCAACCATGTTGAATTCCTTCTCAACCTCCTCCCTCGAAATGGTTTCGTCGCAGTACACAGACGTCGTCGATGTCACAGACCCATGCTTTATCTCCATGTCCTGAGCATCTATCATCTTGGTAACCTTGAACTCAACCCTTCCAAGCCCTGAGCTAACCCCATAAATAGATCCCACAGTAAGAGGCATAAAGTTGAAATCCAAAAATGGCCTGACAAACTCGTCAAAAATGTTCCCTCTGATCTTCTCAACCGTGTCCTTTATCGGGAGAAAGTTGAGCTTGCTAACCACAGGAATATCCTTATCTACTCTATACAGCTTCACCGTGTCGGTAATCCTTACCCTCAGGTTAAACCTTCCATCCCTGACAACCGCAATGTGCTTCGGCGGCACACTCTCAAGTGCAACAGTGCTAAATATAAGCTCAGCCTTCTTCTTCCCTAGTATCCTGACATAGTCAGACTCAAAAAGCTCCAGCTCATTAAGAGTCGTGGGATGGAGCCCCACCTGATATGTCCGGAGCTTGTCACAGTCCTTGTCGCAGACTATTAGCGTATTCTTTGTCTTTGATTCAAGAATAGCTGTCGAAAAATCTTTCTCATTCATCGTACCTGCCATTTGGGGCTGTCTTTGTTTTTGTTTTTACCCAGTCTTTTTGTAAACAAACTGATGCATACAGAGTTACAGTTCTCCTTGCATCCATCCACTAGATCGTGTGCCGCAAGGCCCTTATTCCTTCCGTAAGAGCCAATATAAGCCAGGACTGCTTTTGGAAGCCAGCTGCAAATGCCCCTGGCCGTTTCCTTATACGTCATAATACATGATTGGCTCCACCCTAAAGGAATGGGATGGTGTTCAAATCTTCTTTCATCCTTGACTCTGATCGCTTTGCTTCTAGCATACGCTTTTGCGGGAAGGATTGCAAAGTGCATACTATATCTGCCTCTCAACGGCATCTCCTTCATGATCTACTTCAGAATTAGAAGCTTTATTGGAAGAAGACATCTCAGCGTAGTCACAAATGTGCTTTCGAGACTTATAAAGTTTGCTGTTGGGGGGCTTCTAACATATACAACAGCATCACTAACTTCAGCAAAGTGCGCCCACGGACCCTTGGTTTTGGGAGGTATTCTCCTTTCCATAGATCTTATAAGAGCATACCTCTACGAGTCGTCGAAAAGGAACTTTGAAAACAAAATACTTACGGGAAACTTTATGGACATCCTTAAGCTAGAGAAATACATCATACACTCTGTGGAGGGCCCGCAGTCGGCAGACTTGGAGAGAAACCTATCTGTTGACGAGTATTTTAATAGGGGGCGCCCAAAGCCAATAGAAGCCAACGGGCTTTTTGATCTATGGAATGACCAAAATCCTTATGAAGAGCATGCTTCTGACAGCGATTTCATCGAGAGCAATGTGGGATCAAAAAAGAAGGTAAGAAGACAAAGAATATCGATTGATCCCGAGACATATGGGTTTGCTAGTGAAAAGGGGAGGCCGCCCAGAGATATTCTGAGGATCGAGAAGGTAGTTCTTACACCTGAGGAGAAGAGGAAAGAAAGGATGTATGCAATGAACCCGTCCGAGATGATGCCTGGGATGGACTGCAAGCCAGAGATTGATTGGAAGGACATCAGCGGCGAAGAGTGGGGGTTTCTGGAAATAGACAAGAAAAGAACCAAGAAGATTCCGGCAAGGCCTGGGCTGATAACGATTGAATCGCTTCGGACGCAATTTGGAGAGAAAAATGCAAAGGAGGCATACTCGTTGATTGCTTTCAAGAGAGGAGAAGGGATAAACTATGATGTCTTCAAGGAGAACTGGAGACAGATTAACGGGGAGAGGGACAATCTGTACAAAACGATTATGGACAACAGGAGACTCTTGAATGTCATATGGTTTATTCTGGTTCTCCTTGAAAGTATCATTGGGTACCTAATGATATCCATGTACTTCAAAACACAACCACTACTGCTGGAGCTGATCTTTCCAATGGTGATACTTCCCGCACTTCCGATAGTCAAGATGACTGTGGAGTCGTTTTTGTTTATTATATACACCCATCCGTATGATCCTGGAGACCGGGTTCACATTGACGGAGAGAATATGGTGGTTCGAAGGATCTCGCTGTTCAGCACTGTTCTCGAGACGTGGGATGGGATGGAGACGATAATCCCAAACCTGGTGATAAGAGAAAAGGCCATTCTGAACATAAGAAGGTCGAAGCAGCAGCAGTGGAGGCTCTCGCTATTAGTATCGTCAAGAACACCCGAGAGAAAGATCGAGCTACTGAGGGAGGCGATCAAAAGGTTTGTAAGGCACGACAAGTCCTACATTACTGCAAGTGTGAGTCTTTCGGAGATAGTCGACTGCAATCATTTGAGATTAACAGTAATTGTAAAGCATTCTATCAACTTCCAAAGTGGGTTCTTTATGTGGACAGCCCATACAAAGTTTGTCAACATGGTTCTGGCGATTATGTGCAAGCTAGACATTAGGTTTGCACCCCTTGGTAAGGAGATTGTGAATCTGGGGCCCACCTATGAACATGCTAATTATGAAAAATGACAGGGGAGAGATGTCGAAGTGAAACCAAATCTGGCCATGTTGTGACGGAATGATTCCAATTCGTCGATTTCAGGTTATCAAGATGTTTTGAAAGAAAATAAAATCCATTGAAACAAACCCTGAATGGAAGAATTTTCGACAACCAGCAACAGAAGGGAGAAGCTATCCAAGCCTCTTCTGCCTGAGGATGTTCCAAAGAGGGCTGTTGAGCCTCAGCTTAGGATCCATGAAAGAAGTGTCGAGGAATTCCAGGACATTTTGGACATGGAGCCGAAAGAGGGGCTTTTTTTTTACATAAGAATTCCCGGGCTGATTTTTGTGGGGTCTGTTGCAGGCTATATCATAGGAAAGGCGGGCCTTAGCTTTGTTAACCTATTCTTTGTTGGATATGTGATTTTCTTTGTCTACAACCGCAAGGTTGAAAGGTTCACTAGGAGTCTTAAGTCATTAGTTTACCACAGTGCAAGAAAGGAGAAGGCCAGGAATAGTGGAGAGACTGTTGAGTGGCTGAACTATGCCGTTAAAAAGTTCTGGGAGGTTGCGGAGCCTGTTATTTCTGCGGAGGTGTATCAGCAGGTCAACAACGAGCTTCTCAAGATCACGCCACCCTTTCTCAATGGGCTGAGGTTGACAGAGTTTACCCTTGGAAGCCGGTCGCCTTTTATAGAGGGAATATCCTACATAAGCATGGATGGAAATACTCTTGCAATAGAAATGGAGGTTGCCTTTGTGCCATTAGAGATAAGTAGGGATGTGGTCAACTACCTGGAGGACGACAGCAAGAATTGGAACTCGAAGATCCAGTTGTCTGCCAGGGTTGGAACAAGAAACGGGATAGGAATCAACCTCCCGATCCTTGTTAAGGAGCTGTTTTTCAAGGGGAGGGTGCGGATTGTTGCAAACCTGTTTTCTAAGAATGTGTTTGTCAAAGATGTGGAGGTGTGTCTGATGGACAGTCCTGAGTTTGACTTTACCCTTGTTCCGCTGAAGATGGTTGATATAATGGATGTTCCAGGGCTCAGCAGGTGGATAAGAAGCATAATCAACTCTTCGTTGGCAACGACGGTTGTCAACCCAAACTCCATTACGGTTGACGTTGACAAGATTTCGAAGGATAAGGGGAAGACGATTGGGGTTGTGTGCCTCCAGATACTTAACCTGGAGAATGAGGAGGATGAAAGGCTGTCTGTTGAAATAGATGTGGATGGAAGGGTTGGGTACCAGACGGGGTATGGAGAAGGAAAGGGAATTGTTTACAACGAGCACTTCTACATGCCTATTGAGAATGTCGACTCGAGGATAGGGCTGTCTCTAAGAAGTGAGTCGAGAAAGACCAGAAGAAGAAACGGATCGATATTCCTGAAGAACCTTCCCCTGGGCAAGATCGAGGAGTCTGCGAGGTGCGATCTGTACGATCCCAGAAGGACCTTCTTCAACAAGACAAGGCTGGTTAAGGATGAACAGACGTATTCATTTCTGAACACGAATCTGCAGTTCTATCCTATACAAAAGGAAAGAAGCAACAGCGGGATAATCAAGATGATGCTGGTTGGTATTGAGGATCTTCGGGGGAACAAGGCGTCGAAGGCATACACGTACTCCACGTTCTGCACGGTAATTGTATCTCCCATCAATCGGGAGGAGTCCAGCATCCCAATGGGGTTTATCGAGAACACGGTGAGTGTGACGGCAATGATGGTTAGCGGGATAATCAAGACAACAGGAAACGCCATTACAAACATCATTCCTGGGCTTGAAACAACGACCACAAGGCTTCTCCCCTCGTCGAAGAATACCTTCTATGTGTTTGAGTCGAAAAGGATATTTGGGACCAACTCCCCCATCTACAACGAAAGCTTTACATTTTTCTGTAGAGATATCCAAGTTGATGTTGTGTCGATATGTGTTATGAATGACAAGACCAACGAGGTGATAGGAAGAGTGTCGATTCCTGTGAGGGACATCCATTTCAACAAGAAGGAGAAGTACAAGCTTAATGATGCCTACAGCGGAAGGATGGAGCTCTCGTTCACAATTGATTATGTAGATATGGTTGACAAGGCGACCAAGTTTGTAAACTACGAAAGAATGATGAAGGTTTCTGTGGACTCCATGAACGAGAAGGGGGTCTACTATGCAATATTCGAGACCAACACGGATTGCTTCAGGATGGAGACGTTCACCTCTGCACTACCGATCAAGAGGACGTCTTATGTTCCCATCCAGCCCCAAGACGCCTTGAGGTTCAGGCTTTACAAGGAGACGATAAACGGGGATGTGTTTATTGGAGAAGACAAGATAAGCTGCAGGCCCTGCGATGGAGTTAGGAAGGAAGCCTTTCTACTTGATGAGCAGATAAGCCTGACTCTTAGCATTGAGGAAGAAGCTCTCCGAGACTATTCGGGGGCACCAGAAGAGAAGAACAACGTCAAGGTGATCCAGGCCAAGTTTGGAAGGTTCTATGGGCACAGCCAGGAAATGTTCATTGAGTTTAGCAACAAGTATGGGATAATCGGGGCTTCTGGATTCACCAGGGGAGGAAAGCTCAATGACACGTTCACCTTTATTTCTGGGAGCGAAGAGATATATGCTGTTGTTAAGAGTGGAGACCAAACAGTGAACTCGACAGTGGGGCAGTGTATAATTCCAAAGAGGGCTTTGAAAGAGAGAGTCATGCTCAACGAGCAGGGGCTGTCAGTTGACATGGAGGTGAGGATCCAGGGGTGCTCATACAAGCCACCCTCGATGCTGAAGGCTGGATATCTCGAAGTCTACATCAAGAACGGAAGCAACATCCGGCCTACACAAAGCCCGGCTGACACCTACTGCAAGATCCTGGTCAATGACACCAAGGTGTACACGACCAAGCCTGTGCGTAAGAACAGCAATCCTGTGTTTAACGAGTCGTTTATCATGGAAATAGACAAGACAAAGGATGTTTTTGGGATACAGGTATGCGACTACAATGTCTCGGAGAGAAATGCGCTTCTGTGCTACACGGAGTTTTCGCTCCACAACCTGTCTGAAGGATTCAGTGAGATGGAATTTGAATTGTTTGATGGCAAAACCTTCCAACCTGTTGACTCGAGGATCAGGATTGGATTCAACTTCTGTGCAGACCACAAAAGCCTGAAAATCAAGAAAAAGGGGATTTTGAGTGACTTCTTTGGATTCTGAATTAGATTCATTAAAACACAAATGAAGCATTTTATACATTACTCCTCCTCCTTCCAGAGGCTGTTCAAGTCGTCAAGCCCCATTCTTTTATCCTTGAATATTCCGATCATCGCATCGATATAGCTTTCTTTGAAGGAGAGCCCGTAGCTCTTGAGAATCGTCTCCACATCTGATTTGTCTATGTATCCCTTCTGGCCTCTGTCCCAAGAGCTGAATACGTCCAGGCATCCTGCCTTCTTGTGCACCAGGGAGCCGAGGATGGAATTAAAGTCATCTCTTGTCACAACACTTCCTAGAGACTGTGTCAGTTGGGAAACCTGCTGGGGATTCACATCAAGAAACACAATGTCTATGAACTGCTTTAGAGCCTCAACAGTCATGCCATCGCCGCCACTTACCAAATCGTACACCTTATCCGACTCAATCCTCTCTATCATATGGGCCTGTCTGCAACCAAAAACAATGGGAGGCCTGCCGCATTCTCAGAATTGTCACTGCCATTCCATGACGGGAGTCGAGTCGAATATGATATATTAGGGCAATAGATAGGCCATTACACCATGAAATTGACAACTTTCGGATGAAATATTTCTAACTTTTTAAGTGTTAAATGAATTCTATATATGGAAAAAGAACAGAAATTCCTTGCATTTCCAAATATAAATAAAGCCTAAACAGCAGGTTCAATGGTTAGAAAGAGTTTGTACATTTTGGCTGCTGCCGGGGTAGGAATCATAAAGGCCACCACTAACAACGGGGGGCTCTACATACCCAGTAGTGTCTTGCAGGACCTAGGAAATACTAGTGGATGCCTTATGGTTACAGAGTCAGGAGATGGGAACTTCAGTATTGTGCCTAGTGGGAGTCCTGTGTATATTGAGCAACAGAATGGGCACGCCGAAGTGAGCTGGTCTCCTTTGGTTGGAGGAAATAGAGCAGTGCCTGTATATGCACCCAGTGCACAAGAAGTAAGAGAGAGCATCCCTTCTGCATCTGGCTTAGAGATAGTTCAGTACACTGCACCCCAGCAGGAAGGATTCGTCTCTTCTTCTACGCCTGTGGTTGCAGTTGTTGAGGAGGTTGTGCCTGTTAGTGGCGTTGCTGTATCTTCTACCTCTTCTACACCTGAAACAAAGAGTACTGGCACCACTACCACTGCTGTAGGAGCCACTGGTGACAAATCAAAGACTACAACAGGAACTACAAGCGACAAGAGTAAGAGTAGCTCATCCTCCTCTTCAAAAAAGAAGAAGGGTGCTAAGAGCATTATGGCACTTGGAGCAGTTCTAACTACAGCATTGTTCTCAATCTTGTGATGTAAATAAATTTTCAAGCATCAACTTTATTTATAACTCCGCGGCATCCAGCAGTAATGGAGTATTTTTGAATGCCATTAAAAGCTAGCTCCCAGGGCTTTATAAGCAGATAGATTCCTGCTATTTGGAAGGAGGCGTACTTATGTCCGAGCACAAGACAAGCTTGGTGCTAGGATTTCAATGAGCTCCGATAGCCACCTCCCAACTAATATCCCGCGTTCTTGGGCACACCCAACCACCTTGTCATGACTTATCTCAGAATCAACATCATATTCCATGGGACACTTGCCTGTAATGAGGCTGAACCCAAACACTGTAAGCCCGGCTTGGTGTGCAGTAATGGCCTCTCCCACCGCACTCATTCCAATGGCATCAACCCCTAGCTTATGTAACATCCGCGATTCAGAAACAGTTTCATAGCATGGCCCGCCAGCAATGGAAAGAACACCCTCTCTAAGGAAAGGCTCGATGCCAAGTCTTTGAGCAGCAACCTTTGCTTTTTCTCGAACCTCCTGTGAGTATACTTTGTCCATGGGAACAAACCTTGGCCCCCACCTTTCGTCGTGGGCCCCAATTAGTGGGCTGACTCCACCATACCCAAGAAAATTAATATGATCCTTTACAATCATGATGTCGCCGATGTTATAGTCTGGATTAATTCCCCCAACTGCATTACTGATTATAATGTGTGTTATTCCACAGAGCTTCATCATCCTGACGGGCATAGAACATGTGGATAGAGGATATCCTTCGTAATAATGAAGCCTTCCTTGCATGCATATAACCTCTACACCACCCATCTTACCAGCGACAAGCTTGCCATCATGGCCTTGGACGGTACTAACAGGAAAATGAGGTATGTCCTTGTATCTTATCTCAACCTTTCCTGATAATTCCTTTGTTATTTCCCCCATTCCAGACCCACAGATAATGCCGACTTTTGGACTTATCTGTATTCTCTTCATGACAAACTCAGAGATGTCCTTGACTAGTTCGTAAGTGTACTTTATGCTAGAATCATGGGAGCCGCTTCCGAAGCCTTTATTTGCTTTGACTTCCGTAAACATCTTGGGATGCCATTGCACTCCTCTTAAATTAAATTAAAGCAAAGAAGGTTCCTTAAATATCCTAAACCACATCAGGCACGAGGATAGTTTCATGAAAACCGGGTGTGCAGGAGAGTTATAAGTTCAGTCGTGCATCTAGATGAATAAGCCGTGGATTCTGCGATTAGGAAAAGCCGAGCAGTTCATTCCATCTCTGCGCATCCCTCAGTAGGTACCAAGAGCCTGTAGAATTATTCTCTAAAGCCCTTACATTCTGTATATTTCGGACTTCTAGAGCAAAATTTTCTGTAGAGAAGCCCTGATAAAAATGCCTCAAGAAGCAAAGTATACATGGGATCAGGAGCTTAACGAGATCAACATCCGATTTCCAATGGTTGAGGGTGTGGATAGTAGCTCAGTAAAGATAAGCGTCGTTGGTAGGAAAGTACTTATGAAGATACAGGAAGACGTAATAATGGATGGGGAATTCCTGCACGAAGTAGACTCCTCCAGCCTATGGTGGGTAGTTGATGGAGATACTGTTGATATAAATATAACAAAGAAAAGAAACGAGTGGTGGGACAGCTTACTAGTAGGGTCTGAAACTGTTGATGTGCAGAAGCTGGCTGAGGACAAGCATGCCGACATAAGCATGCTGGATCCCGAGGCAAGGGAGGTTGTGGAGAAGATGATGCACAACACAGGCAAGAAGGACTCGAGCGAGTTGTGTGATTAAAGCTTATGGAATTGCAATGTTGTGTTTTTTCAGGTCCAAGGAAAATATTTCAAAAAATAAACACAGGAGGGGCTTATGACGGCGAAGGAGATCAAAAGGATCATGGAGAAGGAGACTTCGAGGGTGAAGAGCCTCAGCTTCCATCCAAGCAAGCCTGTGATTATTTCTGGGCACCACAGTGGGTCCATAAGGGCATGGGACTACCAAATGGGCGCCTGCATCCACGAATTTCTTGACCATGACGGGTCTGTGAGGGCTGTGTTATTTCATCCCCGAGGAGACTTTTTTGTGAGCGGAGGAGACGATAAGGTCATAAGAGTGTGGAGTTACACCGAAAGAAGGATCACAAACCGGCTCAAGGGGCATGAGGACTTTGTCAGGTCGTTAGACTTCCATCCAACAAAGCCATGGATTCTTAGTGCGTCTGATGATCAAACAATAATGGTATGGAATATGCTCACAGGAAAGCTCCTTGCAACTGCCAGGGGACATTGTCACTATGTGATGGCAGCCAGGTTTCTAGGAGAGGAGACTATTGTGAGCGGGTCCCTGGATCAATCCATAAGAATCTGGGACTGCAGAGGGCTGAAGGAAGGAAGTAAGAAGAACTCACTACTACCCGACATAGTCATAAAGCAGATTGTGGATGGACACGATAGAGGAATCAATACGATTGCGGTCAAGGATCAAGTCTTCGTTAGTGGAGGAGATGATAGAGACATTAAGTGTTGGGAATGGTCGGATACATCTGTCTGGGAGAAAGAGGTTATGTACAACCATCAAGGGCCTGTGACCGGGCTTTTGTGTGATGGAAAATACATATTGAGCTCTGGCGAGGACGGGCTGTTTTCGGTATACGACACAGAGGGCAGAAAGTCTGTTGAGTGCCGTACAGAAGGGAGGTATTGGTGTGTGGCTAGCAAAGAGAATTTGTACGCAGCAGGCCATGATTCTGGATTTGAAGTGTATCTTTATTCTGAGCCGAAGATTGTCTGTGTAGACGGCGAGGGTCTCTTTTATTTGAGGGATTCCAAGATTTACTTCAGCGATTTCAAGACTGAGAAGATGCTCTTCAAGGTGAAAAAGGACGTGGTTTCTATTTGCTCCAAAAGTCCTTATCTTCTTGTACAGTACTACGATAGATTTGATGTTCTTATGGAAGGAAAGGTTATTTTGGGGGAATCTGGGGAGGGAGCCTTGTTTAGGAACTCGAATGGTGATATGGAGCTGATTGTAAAGAACGAGGATGGAGCCTTCAGAGGGGACATGAATTCAAAGAACAGAAGCCTTCTTTCTTCCTCCAAAGGAAGGCTGCTCAAGGGGAACGATGACTTCTTTTTCTTAGTTAATGGAAGAAGCATCACGATGTGCTTTGTTGAGGGGGAAGAAAGATCGTTCAGCATTCCCTTCAATCCAACAAAGGTGGCCTGCTCAAATGACAGGATATCGTTTATTGGGAGCAACGACATTCTGGTCTATGATCTTGACTTGAATCCTGTAAATAGCATCAATGAGATAGCCTCTATTGTGGATGGGTTTTTCTATGAAGACGTCTTTGTGTATGCAACTTACAGGCACCTAAAGTATGCGTTTGAAGATTCAGGGGTTCTGAAGAGTATTGAGAAGCCTATAGTTCCATTTGCTCTTGAGGAGGGAAAGGTCGTTTACTTCTTGTCTGATGACGGAATTGAATGCACCGATGTGGACTTAACAGAAATAAGATTCAAGAAGGCTGTTCTGACTGGAGAAGATGTTACTTCTCTGATCGAGGAAGGAACGATGCCTGGGCTTGCACCTCTCTCCTATCTTGTTAGGCAAAAGAAGGGGGCACTGGCCCTTCCGTACATTAGGGATAGTAGGCAGCGGTTTGAGCTCTGTCTCAGTGATGCGAGGTTAGATGAGTGCATGGAATATTGCATTGAGGAAGGAGACGGAGATATGAACAGGAGACTTGCAGATACGGCCATAAGGGAGTGTAGGGTAGATATAGCAGAAAGATGCCTTGAAAACATAAAGGAATGGAATATGTTGTTTATGCTTTATGTATGTTCGAAGGACAATGAGAAGATCAGGAGACTTGTGGATAAGGTAGACTCCGTCACAAAAAACATGATCATGATGTACTTAGAAGATGTTGAGTATTTCCAAAGGATTGGGGTGATTGGCAAGTATGAAGGTAGGAGCGAGGAGAAAGAAGCGGCCCTTGAGGATGAGGAGTGCAACCATATGGAGTCGGAGGCATCTGGTTCTCTCAGGCTCAAATCATCAGCCTCGAGTGATGCCCTACAAGAATATGAAAGCTATGAAAAGAACAGTTCCTTGCCTGAATATGAACCAAGCACACCTAGGACAAAAGAAGAGGGTATGGCTAAGGACCTTCCCTTTGATGAGAAATCTTTGGACGAGAGCGGCCGTTTTGAAACCTCTGAAGACTTAGATAAGATAATGGAGAAGGGGCTGTCTCTGACGACAGAAGGCAAGTTTGGAAGAGCTGTCGAGGCATTTCTGGCGGGGATTGTGAAAATTGCAATCTACATACGCGACAATAACGCAAGCGAAGCTTTTGTCGAGGAAAGAAGGAAAATAGGGTCATATCTCTCTGGGTTAGCTGTGGAAAAAATAAGAAGGAAGACGGAATCACCTCTAAAGAACATCATGATGGCTAAATACTTTTCTGAGCTTCCGCTTGAAAAGGAGCACCATGTCCTGGCGTCGTCTACTGCCATCATGGTTTTTAGAAAGAATGGGAATTTGAAGCAAGCAAAAGAGCTGGCGGTACTACTCAAAAAGGAAGGGGGTAACAGTAGAGCCATTGAGAAGGCAACAGAGGAAGTAGATCCAGAAGACAGGTACGAAGTTCCCGAGGGTGTATTCTGCCACGACATTCTCGAAATAAGGCCTGTTGCAAAAACATGTCTGCTATGCTTTGTCAGAAGCGCACACGGCGATGTATGTACAAGTTGCAGGATTGGTGTTCTCCAGTAATAATAAAACACTATGGTATTTCTGCATTGTTGCTCCTCTTGATTAGCTCCAAAATTGAGATTCCTCTAGATAAGCCCTTGGGGTTCTATGAACAACAAAAAGAAGGTGAAGCCAGACAAGAATTCGTACGGCGCTTTGAACCTTCCTCAAGAATTGATTCCAAGGATCATTGCTCATCTGAGTGTGAAGTACATAAAGAGATTAATGAGGTGTAACTCCCTTCTCTACACAAAGCTAAGAAACGACTTCTCACTGTGGAGGCTCTTTACGTCTGGGAGATATCCTTGCGTTTCCGGATACATCAGTGAGATTAGGAACAAATACACGCTGGTGAAAAACATATCTCGCTCCAGAAACGAAAGAAGTGTTGATTTTGAGACAAAGCAGTCTGATCTCACGTATATGCAGATAGACCGGGACAAGGTGATATGCTCTTCGGATGATCAGACCATAAAGATATTTGGGATGGATGGAAGGCTCGTAAGAACATTCATTGGGCACAAAGGAGGTGTGTGGACCTTCATGGTCAACAGCAAGTTTCTTGTGAGTGGAAGCACAGATAAGACGGCGCGGATCTGGGACTTGCATACTGGGTGCACGCTTTGCGTCCTTGTTGGGCACAAGTCTGTTGTCAGGTCTCTGAAGATGTATGAGGACTATATTGTAACTGGAAGCAGAGATTCGGAGATAAGGGTCTGGAACTTCAGTGGGACATGTCTTAATGTGCTCAAGGGCCATACGATGAGTGTTAGGTGCATGGACATAAATGAGGCCTATCTTGTGAGCGGGTCCTACGATGGAAGTGTTGCTCTATGGGACTACAGAAAGGGAAGGCTCCTGAGATATTTAAAATCACATTCACTTAGAGTGTATTCTGTTTCTCTCTCGTCGAACTATGTAGCCTCTGGAAGCCTCGACTCCAGTGTGCATGTCTCGTCTCTCGATGGAAGGCTTCTGTGCTCATACAAAGTCCATCGGTCGCTGGTGATCTGGCTCAAATTTGTGGGAAATGGGCGCTATCTACTCAGCTCTGGAGCAGACGGGATTTTGTGCAAGTGGGATATACTAGAAAATGCTCTTGTGTACAAGATCGAGGAGAACGGGCATATAACGGCACAGGCGGTGATTGAAGACCTGCTGATAGTTGGAACGAAGAGGGAGGTGAAGATATATAATCTGTTTAGTGGAAGATTTATCAGAACGCTGTTTTCTGCCTCCTCTTTAATAAGTAAGGTTGAGGTATCTGGAAGATGCATATCTATCGGATACTATTCGGACTCTGGTGCTTGCAGGCTCATAGTGTTTAACTATTAAGAAAACGGCCTGTGTAAGATAAGTGCAATAGGCTGCCCCCTGGAATGATCCACAGGCAGGCATTAAGAAAAGAAGTCTCAAAGCCTCTGTACCACAGGCTTGCAGATGAGGCGCTGTCAAACCTGTCTGAGCATTTGGAAGACAACCTGTGCGATGGATATGCGGACTATAAAGACGGAAATCTTCAAATCAAGGTTGGGAATGTTGGGGAATACATGTTCAACAAGCAGCCGGCGTCAATGCAGATATGGGCCTCGTCTCCGATAACAGGGCCCAGGAGGTTTGACATATACAGAAGCTACGAATGGATAGACACCAAGAACAATGTCACACTTAGCAAATATATCGAGGAGGAACTAAAAAAGATACATAGCAAACTAAATAGCGCATGAGTTCACATCTAGAATGCACTTGTGAGTAGAGGTATTCTATTCCACAAAGCTCTTTAATCACCATATCTTTAAAATTCAATATCCCTTGGTTATGCCCAGAAGCTTCTCCTTCTCCTCAATTGTCCTCATCGTGACATAGTAGGTTTTTCCTGATTTCAGTGCCGAGTAAAGCTCACAGGAAATATCTCCAAGAACATAGCAGGACTTGTGCACAACCATTTTGCAATCTCTGCATTCAAAGCCTTGGTTAACAAGCCCGTACAAAACCTCATTGCAGAAGTCACAAAGGGATCCCTGGGGCAGCGTCTTGGTAGCAAACAGGTGATTATTAAACTCATAAATCTTGACGGGGTCTTCAGGAATGTTTTCTACAATTGTGCTTTTCCTGCTTCTTTCAATCTCTGCCTTCAGTTGGCTTATTTTTCTGTTTGATCCTTCAAGCTGCATATTTGCTTCTTCAAGTGTTTTTCCTTGAAGCAGAGCTCTAATCTTCTCTATTCCTTCTTTGATGGCCATCTCCGTGTTAAGATCCTCCTCCAGAGACTTGAGGCTTCTTCTTCCAGCCGAGCTCACGCTCTTGACCTCTTCGTTCATAAAGACTATCCTTAGTGTCATCGGGATCTTTTTCTGTGGAAGATGGTGGAGCTCGTTAGGTCTCAGCTCCCCAACGTAGACATTTGAGATGTAGTGGGCATCGTCTCCCACCCAAAGACGATCCTCCTCTATCCTTACAACTATAGACTCTCCACTAACTAGGTGGCATGAAAATGATTGCCTTACAGTTACTCTATGGACCCTTGTTCTTTCTTTCTTCAGAAAGTTCAGCTCCTCCTCTATGCTCTTCCTGAAAAGTATCTCTTGATTAAGCTTTTGCTCATATTCCTTGATCTCCGCGGTTCTTAGCCTAAGCTGTCTTTTCAAACTATCGAGTCCCTCAGACTTAAGCTTTTCGGTAAGGCTTTTATTTTCATATTCAACTGCTGCCTTCATTCTAAAAGCTTCCTGGTACTTCTCTTTGCAAACCTCGATCTCAGATTTCAGGCCTTTATTTTCCATGGCAAACCTGTTCATGGTCTCCTGGAGTCCATGGAAGATGCCTAGAATCTCTTCCGTCTCCCTCTTGGCTCTGTGTACAGTCGACGAAAGCTCCTTGAGCAGCGCATCTCTCCTCTCAAACCCTGCTTTGGAAGTCTCGCTGCCATCTGCAGACCTCTTTTCTGCATTAGAATACTCCTCAGAGAGAAAGGCCTTATTGCTTGCCTCCTCGGCTATGTTCCTTAGCCAGCTTTTGTATCTTTCAAGCTCAGACTTAGCCTCCTCCAGCTCTTCCTTTTCAGACAGCAACTGCGTCAAAACATCCTTGAGCTCCTTCTGACGATTCCGAACTTCATTCTTGGAGTCCTCCAGCCTCGCTCTAGTTCTTTCGAGCTCCGCCTTCACACTTGTTAACTCCTTCTTCTGGAGTTCAAGAGCCTCTTTGTTCTCAGAAATCTCGGCTAAAAGACCCTCAAGAGCCCCCTCGTACTCTCTGGCCTTGGAGCCTTCCCCATTGCAATTGGGCCCCTCTCTTTCTATCATGCTGCAGAACTTAGATACAAATCCCGGGTCAAAGGTAAATCCTACAAACGGCATATAGTTCCCCTTCACACCCAGGTTTCTCTTTTCAGGATCAAACTGTGTGTCCACAAAATGTGATGTGTCAGAGTCCCCGCTTATCTCGGGAACAAAAGGCGGCCTGAGCTCTTTGAGCCTGCTCCAGTCTATTCCCTCGAAAAACTTGTGGCCCTTTATGTCGTCGATCTTGATTCTTTTATCCTTTGTTGTTATTAAACTTTCAATCAAATTCGTAAGCTCTGGAGATACCTTGAATGGAAACCCAAACTCTGCCTTTGTTATCCTTCTGTATGTCTCCATCAGGGTGTCGGAGTAAAAGGGCGTGGTTCCATAGACCATCTCGTAGATTATAACCCCAAGCGTCCAGAAGTCCACATCCTCCCCATACTCGCATTCCTCGTTCACGGAGCATAAGACATCGGGAGAAACATAATCAGGCGTTCCAACTGTGATGGATGACTTCGCCTTCCCGTCCTTCATCCTAATGCAACTACCAAAGTCTGCCAACTTCACATGTCCGTCGCTTCCAATAAGTATGTTGTCCGGCTTCAGGTCTCTGTGTATCCATCCCAGCCTATGGAGCTCATCAAGTGCTGCAACAATCTCTGCCGCATAGAACTTCACCCAATCCTCTTCCAAGACATCCTCTTTCGACAGTAATCCCATGAAATCTCCTCCGGGAATAAAATCCATCAAGTAGTAGAGGTACTCCTCGTCCTGCATGGTCATGTGAGCACAAACAAGCCACTCGCTGCCAATGCAGTCGACCATCGCCTCCTTTTCAGCCATGAACAGTGCAGTGTGCGGCTGCCTAAGAACCAACTCCTTCGAAACCCTCTTCATGGCATAGATCTTTTCTTTCCTCACAAGGAAAACCTCTCCGTACCCACCTTTGGCCACATTCTTGACAATTTCATAATCAGAAGGCTTTGTCTTTTCCCCAATAACTTCTTTGATTCTTTCCAGTGGCACACCGATCCTCTTCTCAGATATCTCATGGTAAACAGCTTCTAAACAATCTCCAATTATGTTTATCCTTTCCATCTCCATAAGGACTTTGATTTTTAATGTTTTTACACAAGAGAAAGTTGGTGCCCAGAGGTATAGGTGACAGAGCAACCCTGCTCTAAAATCTTGAGGCAGGGTACTCAAGCATGCCATATATCCAGGCTAATTGTGGAAAGATGGTGCTCCCATGAACGCCAGAAACGAGAGCACAATTCTCACACCTGCCAAGGCACTGCTCGCAGAAGAGTCCATGGAATACTCTCTGCGCTCTCCCTCTAGTCGCCTTCGCCAAGGCCATTCTCCCCAAGGATGATTTCACATGGAATTAAAATCCAGGCAAGAATTTGTTCTGCATGGCCTGTGCTGCAAATAGACGCTCGGCCCCAGTCCCCAAATGGCATCTGGGGAGAACTTGGCGCCACGAGATGCAAAAGTCATTTCGGTGATCCTCAGATCTTTAGGAATAGAAGAGTGCGAGCCAAAGGTCATTATACAGCTGCTGGAATTTGCTTACAAATATACTACCGATGTTCTCGAAGATGCACTGCTATTTGCAAAGCATGCAGACAGAATGCACATCAGCACAAGTGACGTCAAGCTTGCCCTTCAGACAAAGGTAGGAAGGCACTTCGTCCCGCCCCCTCCAAGGCAATACCTGTCTGACATAGCTGCAATGGTCAATTCAAAGCCATTGTCAACACCAGAAGGCGAAAACCTCATCAAAGTCCCCCCTTCGTCCTCAGCATTGCTTAACTTGGACTATGAGGTCCTCAGAAAAGACAGCGACAAGAAGAGAAGGATCTACTGAATGTCCTCCAGAACAAGCACTAATTAAACTCCTTTTCAACAGAAACAGTGATATGCGGGTTTATTTCTTAAAAAGGTCGTACAGATGCTCCTTTGCAGGTTTTTGGTTGCTTTTAAGGAGGTTTATATACGCATCGACTACAGGCCTGTCTATTCTCAGGACTAGGTCTTCATCTCTAATGTTCTTAAATACAGATATTAACTTGTTGATCTCGTCTTCTTGAAATTTATCAAGTATTCGAAGCTTTTCCTGTGCCTTTGAATCTCCCTTCAAATAAATATCCAATATCTTTGTCCTCTCCTCGAAAGCTTTGTCTATCTTCTCCTTGAACAGGCCGTTCCTCCGCTCCAGGCATCCATAGAGGAAGTCCATCACAAGAGACCTCCTCTCCGTGGACGACTTCAAGTGCATCTTGGATATAAGGTCTTCACACGGAGAAACAAGCCTTGGAACTACCCTGTTGATTACCTCCGATACATTTGGAACAGCCAGACTCTTGACTACACCAACAAGAACCCCAGGCGCAAATATAGATCCTCCAATGCTGAGGCTGATTCTAGAGTCAAGCACGAGCGTCTTTGAGATCTTAGTCTTCTCGCCGTAAAACTCAGCCATCTCCCTGTTGATTGCCTTATGTATCCCGTCGTCCTCGTGCTTGGCATTCATGAGTCTCTTCATCATTTGTACATACTCTTCGTCCTTGTCCTCATAGTACAGCTTCGGGATCCTTCCATTTGTCCTGGACCTAAGCTCTCTGTACTTCTCCGCAGACAGCTCTTTTCCTATCGTTGATCTGTCACTATTGAAGTATTTGTTCCGAAGCTCCAGTGCATCTTTCAGGTCCTTCCCAACACCATCAACCTTGTCCAGATAATTGTTGAATTGGTTGAAGGCAGAAGAGTTTTCAACCAGAAGTTCCTTCGCAACAAGCACAGTCTTCTTCACAAACTCCTCCATATACTCACTGGTAAACTGGTTCATCTCGGAAATAAACACAAGAGAGTCTATGGATATGAAGCTTTCATACAGAATCTCTCTGTTCAGGTTTGTGGGAATTGCTAGACCTCCGTCGGTAGCACTAGTATCCCCATGGCCGCTCGCCATGTCCCCAGAAACATGCGCAACCAATGCATTAAAGAACAACCTTAGAAGGCCCATTGTTTTATAATCTTGCTTCTTTAAATCTCAAGCGTTTCAAGTCAGATCTGTTTGGAAAGGATATTTAATTCAGGCTACTTGTACATTGGAATTCCAGACCACACCATCCTCTTATACTCTGTGTACTCTGATGAGATAGAGGCCATCTCCCTCTCGTGCTCCTTTATCCTTGGGATGGTTCTATTGCTTACAAACCAAAGAAATATAGCAAGAGAGACAAAGCAAGAAAGATAGACAGTGCAGGACCCCCAGTAAAGTATTAGTGAGGAATACAACGGGTGTCTGATATATCTATACGGTCCATTCCTTTGTATTCTTCTCCCCCCGGCCTTGCTGTCTGCCATATATCTTAGGGTGATAAAGAAAAGCACAGTGGAAAAAATCAGTCCACAGGCTGCTGCAGCTCTGAAGACTCGGAAGACAAAATGCCCTGTAGACTTCGGCACAAAAAGGCTTTCAAAAAGCAGGAAGCCAAAGAGAACGGCAAAGTCGTTGTGCCTGACGATCTTCATGTTAGGGCCAATGCCCCGAGCCCTTTCTCTCGAGTATACAAATACTAGGAGAGATGTGGACGAGACTATGCGGAGCGGTAGATGGCTGCTCGAATGTGAAATGCCAAGCATAAATAGAGATCCAAGAGCAAAGTAAAATGAAGGACATTCCATTTAGGGGTTGTTTGTCTTATTCTTTCTAAACATAGGAGAGAAGAGACAGGCCTGCCGGATGGTTGAGCCAAAGATCTCCGGCAGACATCCGGATTCTATCCATGGCGCCTGCCTAGACGATCTCTGCAAGGCAGGTGTACCCTGCCAAGGAAAAACAAAAAGCTTATCACGGGAAAAACACTCCCTTGGGTAATGGCCAAGAATTTTAAGAGTAAAAAAGTGCAAAAGTCAACAGAAACAACCGAACTTGGGAAGGTCCTGTACATGTGCCAAGGGCAGCCGGTTGTGAGACTGACATCAAGGGACATTCCGTATCCAAACTCCCCTGTCTTGAATTTATCTTCAAGAATAATAGGAAAGGTGGACGAAATCCTGGGAAGAATAGACGATGTCCATGCAACTATCAAGCTGGACAACCCATCTGGTGAGGTCAACGAGGGCGAGACCCTGCTTTCCTATGTAGATAAGTTCATTCCAAAAAGGAGGTTTTTGCCCAGAGAGGAGGTTGAAAAAAGGAAGGAGGAGATAGACCGAAAGAAATCCAAGCCCAAAAACGATCACGGAGCCGAAAGAGGGAGGTCCAAGGCCTTCAGAGAAAGGCAAAAGATGCACGAAAGAAAACCTAACAAAAAGTGGGGTGCAGCCAGAAACGGAAGGAGCGAAAGTAACAAGAAACGGGATTATGGTAGAAGCAACCGTGGTAATTAAAGGTATTTTTTAGACAGAAAGTGGAAGACAATGAGAAGAATTTATTTTTCGCCTTCATGATTTGCAGACATCTCGAGTAGTTTCGATTCATAGTATTTTCTTTTCTCTATCAGCCTTTGCCTTATCTCGGAAATAGTCTTTTCATCTTCTTTGATCTTCCTCTGGATTTCCCTTGTTAGCCTCTTGTCATCTTCTCCAAGGGCTCCAGACTTGTTTGCTATGGATCGGCCAATCTCCTTAGTCTTGTAGTCATCATAGAATACCTCTGTCGCCTCGACAAGCTTTATAAGATTCTTTGCTATTAGAGAATCGACCAAAAGATAAAAGTCGTTGCATCCCACTTTCTCGAGGACCATTGTCCCCCACGGGTATTCCCTGCTCTGCCTGTTGCTATCTTCGGGAACTATGTTTTTTGCAATGACGAAAAAGGGATACTCGGACTTTCCAATCCTCTGCTTGTCGGGTATGTTCAAATGGAAGACATCGATATTTTCCCTGGACAGAACCTCTGCAATTCTGTTGCTGCACTCCTGTCTCTCAAGGTCACTCAAAAGATCGCTCTTCCCAACAACCGGGATCAGGTTGCACATCTTCGATATCTCCTTCATTGTTTTTATGTCCACCAGCTTTACATGCGACGGATTGGGCTCCAGGAAGTAAAGGCACACATGGAACCTCTTATCCTTTATCAGGTGCCTGACATTCCTTCTCTCCTGCTCTAAATAATCCCTGAAATTGTCCTGGATCAGATCAACAATCGGGACCCAGCATTCCTCGTTACAGACATTGTCGCCCACCCCATCTACCTCTGCTATAGTAATTCTTGTCTGGAAGTCCTTCTCGATGACAAAGAACTTGGATATCTGGACATTGATAAGAGAGTTTCTGTGCAAATACTTGTCTCCGTGCTCCTCATCCTCGTCAAGTGCTTTTGTAGAGTCACTGCCCTGATGAACATCGTCATCCTTCAGAAAAGGATCTGTGGATAGAACGGAGTCTCCAAGCATCTGGTTGACGAAGGACGACTTTCCAAGGCCGTTTGAGCCGACGATCATCATGTTGAAGTCTATTCCTGCTTTGCAGAAGCTTCGGTATTTTACATTTGGAAGGTTTGACACTCCTATACCTTTCTGCGTCATGTAAACAAATAATCATATAGTCTTTATAATATTGTAAACAATAAGGAACATCTGAAACATTGCATCTTTAAATACGCATCATTCTCTGTCTCTATAGATAATGGATGAAAAACTCAAAGAAATGGTGGATGCAAGCACATTTGCAGAGAAAGAGCTGAAGGCGATACTTGGAGAAATAAATCTGCAGAATGAGAGGCTTGTGGACATCCAGCGCAAGATTGGGCTCACCAGAGGCCATCTTCAGAAAAACTCGAAGCTTATTGGAGAAATACTTAAAGTCACAAAGCCAAAGCTAGCCATTGGAATAATAATTCTTTCTATAATGTTTATATTTCTGGTTTATGTCAAGCTAATATTCCCAAATTAATAAACACACTCTGTTTGTTTCGGTACCTGTTCTTATTTTTGACCTGTTTACTCTTCTGTCTTCCAAATGGAGCAAATCGATTGGAGTGATCCAGGATTTTTCTTCCGAGACAAGCTGAAGAAAAGCTCCACAACTGTAGAAGAGGAGTTCCGGAAAATAAAAACCCACAGATCAGAAAGAAATAAAAGGACCTCGGCATCAATGATCTTTTGCCTTGTTGTAGAGAGCTCGAGAGAATGGAAGGGAATGTATGTCCAGGCAACACTGGAGGGGAAGATGTTTGAGATGAAGGCCAGAACCGAAATACATCCCCAGAGCTTTCTAATAGTTGAATACAACAAAGAGCCGGCCCGCAGAGAGCCGCTTTGTGTCAACATTGAGGTGTGGGGCCCAGAAGAAATGATCTCTACAAAAAGATTCAGGATCTTGGAACTGGAGCAATCTTCAAAAACACCAATTTCTTTTAGGATAGTCTATGAGGGAAGAGAAGAGGATGTTGGGATGGAAGTCCATTGTCTTCAAACAAATCGAAATGCAAGTCAGGTCCACGAAGACATAAGGGTCATAGGACACCGAGGATGTGGAATGAATGGGCTCCCCACAACAAAGATGACAGAGAATACAATCTCCTCGTTCAAAGAGGCATATAGAAGAGGAGCAAGGTGGGTTGAGACGGATGTACAGCTCACAAAAGATCATGTTCCTGTAATTTTCCATGACTTTGTAATCCAGACCAGCACATCTTCTGTGGGAATAAGTGAGATAACACTCAAGGAATTTCTCCATATTGTAGGAAACCAGGACGAAGAAAACTGTAGTCTTCCCTGCACGCTTTCGAGACTTCTGGAACAAATTGACGATAGGCATGGAGTCAACATAGAGATAAAATATCCCCTTCCGTCCGAGGAAAGAAGGTACAAACTGAAGAACCTGGTTCCTGTCGAAAAGGTCGTTGAGAAAGTTGTGGAGGTGGTTCAGATAAGCAGGAGGCAGAAGGTGATCTTTTCATCATTCCACCCATATGTTCTTCTGATGATCAAGCTGAGGCTTCCTAACTTCGGCATCTTCATGCTAACAGAAGCAAAGGACAACGGAGAGAATCCATATACAAATACCCTGTACGATGCCTTATACTTTTGTACAAAACTGGGGCTTGATGGGGTTGTTCTGGACTGGAATTGCATGGCTACTAACCCAACAGATATCGTCAAGATTTTCAAGGCGTTTGATCTGAAGACACTTGTGTACGGCGATGAGATTAATGATAGGAACGTCATAGACACTTTGAACCAAGCAGGAGTGAATGGAATAATAATAGACGATTTAGAACTGATCTGTAATGCAGGCAACAGGGATTGCTGAGTCTTCTTCTCTATTGCTGCTTAGAACCCTGTCTTCAAGTAAAATCTAACATTTATTTGCTTCGTTAAGAAACTCCTCAAGCTCCCGCATTCTTATTTTTGTGTGATCAAACATACCACCTTCGTCTTCCCCGCCTTCTCCATCAACCTTTCTGGTATCCCCCCATGTGAAGTCATCGAAGTGCCAGAAAGCATATGTGGGGAGGACAAAGTTCCAGATGGGAATGGATAATATGTAAACCAGACACCAGAATACATATTGAACCTCCATCGTTGTAATTAGTATCAGTACTGCAGGCAACCCAAAGATACCGACAAGCATAATCAAAGGAACCCAAGCAGGCTCAATCAGGATAGATACAGCAATCATAACAAATGTAAAGATTATGGCGGCAGGCAACACCAGCGTCCCAAACAACTCCATAACGACAACAAGCTGCATAGAAAAGCAGAAGGCCCCACACAGGTTATTAACCTGGACAAGCTCAAATAAGTTGTGTATGGTTGAGTTGATCCATCTTCTTCTTTGACTGAGAAGAACTCTGAATTCTCCAGGAACGTATGTCTCACACTTTGCTGCCGGAATAAACACAAGCTTTCTTCTGTAAAAGTTCTTTAGCAATAGGGTCGTTAAATACCTATCTTCCCCCAGATGTAGAAGGTTCTTTTGATGCAGGGTCTTTGCCTCAAGAACAGAGTAAGCATTTATGATCGCAGGGTTTGCAAGAATAGGAAGGCAGAGGCTCTTTTCCAAGGACGAACTTAGGATGGATTTCACGTTGTTGAATCTCGGTGCCCCCGTCCGAGACTTAGATGGCCCAGATAGTAGCTGTCCTTGCTGGTTTGTAACTATCTTTATCCTGTACATACAGAAGCATCCAGGAAGGCATGTAACACCACCAAACACAGATTCAAACGTCTTGTTAAGGTGATGGCTGATGTAGTATTCAAAAACCTGTATCATGGTAACCCAGCTCTCAAACTTATTCAGGATCATCGTCTCCCCACATATCCCAATGACCTTCTGGTCTGTTTCAAAAACATTCACCATTGTAGAAAGAGCATCAGGCTTCACTATCGTATCCGCATCAACCATCAATATGCATTCAAAGTCCTCAGGCTCTATGTGGGGCATTAAGAGCTTCATCTTCTGGTATATCTCAAAGTCTAGCTCCGTCATTCTGTCCCCGTAAATCAGCCTCGAGAAAAATGACATTAGAATAACCTGGCTGTCCCTTTTCCCCCTATTCCCGGCCTTGAATGTTTCCTCAGGATTCCCACACTTGTTGATTATAAGAATCCTTGTCTTGTGGTTCCTAACTTCGGTAGTGTCCTCCTGCCTTCCAAAGCACGGCCAGCATCTGTACCGCCTACTCTTTATTTCCTCCTTCACATGATAATACCCAGCATACACCTTGGCACGGTTATGGCGCTTGGACCCATGGGTGAGAGATATGTAGCTCTTGGGCTCTGCGTTCCTATCAACATCAGACAGGCTTAAAACTATATCCGGCGTGCTCATATCATTTCCGGCCCCAGTTATTTCCCCGTCGCATATCACTACAATCATTTTGTAGTCGTACCCGTAATCCTGCTTGCAGAGACTGTCCAAAGTGTTTTTTATCCCATCCCTCCCTTCGCTGTAGCATGTAACCAACAATATGCAAGGCGTTGTGTTCGGCCCAGGGCGAGGCCTCTTCTTCACATACCAAGAGTAGAAAAATCCTAGCGAGAACTTCGTAATAATCAATCCAAAAATAGAAATAGTTGTTATCCAGAAAACAGTGTCAGCAAGCAGGCATCCAGGCGTCTTCGTGGCAACCTTTCCAGCATAGAACGTGTCCTGATAGCATCGCCATTCGTCCATGCCAAAGTCAGGTTTTCCCTCAGTCCCTGCATACTTGCTGTTGAACTCCTCGAATAGGGGCTCCGAGCAATGAGATGGATCATAAACCTTATTATCGACAACTATCATTCCCTTCCTCATTATATCTCCCCAGTCCCAGTAAATGTCATTTATCCTTTCCAACTCGTCAATGTCCTCAGTCCCACCTCCCAATTGCTTTCCAAATGCAAGTTTGCATGCCCCGCTGTTCTTTTCGAATACATGTGTATAGTTCTCTCCAAATTCGTATTCATCTTCTGTATAATATATTCCTCCATTTGCTATAACAACATTCCCATCAAAGCTATCCTTCTTTAGATTCGATGCAATATATTGGGTGTTCCCCTTACAAACAATAGTATTCATTCCATATGTAATAAAAGCCAGCACAACCCAGCAAAAAAATATACAGATACACAGCGCCACCTTTTCTCTCCATGCATGCTGCACTTCGGGCGTTTTCATTCCAAAGCATCTCAGCATGAAGTTCGGAATCAGGCAAGTTAGAAATATGGTAGCCTTGTACCACCATCCCCTATTTTCAGACGTATTTTTTGGAGGTTTCTGAAGCCTAGTCCTCGACGGATTTCTTAGTATTTCCCCCTGAGACAGCATTTGTTTGTGTGAGGTAGGCTCAGCATAAACTATTTTAATTAATTATACCTGGAGATTCCCAGGTGGACGTCAGGAAGTAGGTGACAGAGTTGACATAAACCTCATACAGGATGTCAAAGACATCCAGGTCCGCCGTGTCAGTCTCAAAAAACTCAAACACAGGCCATCTTCGGTCCCCCTTCCATCTCACTCCGCTCTTCTCAACCTCCCCCTCAAAGAGATATGCCTTCTTCCTCAAAGTACTGTTCCCCACAAACTCATTCTCGTTCACCTCAATCTCAACCATGTATGCATATCCATCAAGGTAGTCAACACGCAGCGACCTCACCCATCCCGTGCTGACCTCGTTGTTCATGCCTCTTGGAAGTATCGTCTCTCCAACCTCGTACCTCCCCAACACACGCCCCCAGTAGTCTCCAGGCACCATCGACGCAATAACCCGGTCCCTCCGAGCAAGCAGCGGCCTGATCTGCTTGTGGTGCTCTAGCTTGCACTCAAAGTCCTTCCTTGCAAACTCCTCGTACTCCCGCTCAATGTCCCGCTGGATCTCCTCCAGGTCCTTGTAGACTTCCTCTATCATCAGGGTGGGGCATCTCTCGTAGTACTCATCTCAAGAATAGCCCATCGTCTTCATCCTCCAGTACACCCCTCCGGCCTCCATCAGCTCGCAGTGCCTTCCAACCTCCACAGCCCTCCCATCCTCAACAACAATGATCTTGTCCATGTGCTCGGTCATCCAAAGGTCGTGGAGTATCATAACAATCGTCTTGCCCTCAAGACTCATCAGAAGCTCAAAAACCCTCTTCTCTGCATATCCGTCAAGCTTCGACGTTGCCTCGTCAAGCAGCATCATCGGAGGATCCTTGGCCAGGCACCTTGCAATGCATGCCATCTGCGCCTCTCCCCCACTGAGATCCCCCATCCGAGAGTCAAGCCCCTTCTTTCTGATCACCTCACACAGCCCGGCATCCCTGCACCCCTTCAAAACCTCGCTCATCCCAGCCTCAGAATTCCCATACCTCACATTGTAGAGGATGCTCTCGTCAAAGAAGAGGGCGTCCTGGAGAATGCATCCAATCGAACTCCTGAGCGCCCTAGGACACATCTCCCTGATCTCAGACCCGTAAACCCGGATCGATCCGCTGTACCTATGCAGCATCAGAAGAAGCTTCACAATCGTACTCTTCCCACACCCAGACCTCCCAATTATCCCAACACGCTCCCCCCTCATAACCCGGAAAGATAGGCCCTTGAGCACACCGGTAGAGCGCGGGTACGAAAACTTGACATCCTCAAACTCAATCGCCGCCACTCCTCTGCCCCCCTCAGACTCCCCAGTCCCGCTAAGAGACTTGCTGTGCTCAGGCATCCACAGAGACCCTGGCTTCCTTGCTGCATTCTGCAGGGCTGCCCCAGAACTCTCCTCCACATCCCTTTCAAGCCCATCATAAAGAGTGAGGAGGTCCGTGCAGTCAGTCATCCAAAACCCCATGTCCCTTGCAATCGTCCCAAGCGTCCACATAGAGGTATCAATCGAAAGGACAAACGAAAAGAGCGTGGCTAGATCCCCAACCGCCATTGCAGAGGCCGATGCATCCTGGACGCCCTTAAGAACAGTGTACACAAAAAGAATCGTAAACAGCGTCCTCTGCCCAAAGTTTATCACCCCCACACACCCCTTGTCATAAAGCTTCAGGCCCCACATCCTCCTCATAACCTCCGCAACCCTGGACTCCTCCATCTCCTCGCAGCAGCATGCCCTGACAAGGTCGATGTTCGAAATACACTCGTGGATCCTCTTGGAGACCAGATTGTCTGCATGGTTGATCCTCCTCTTATACCGAGAGCGGATCCTCAGAGCCACGTAGGTGTATCCCGTGTAGACAACAACAGTGAGGAGAGCAGGAAAGAAGTACCTGGTACCAAACATCGCATAGACCTCTCTGAACAAAAGAATGAGGTTGTAGAACGCTGGAACTGCAATGGTCAGGATCTTCCCGAGAACCTTGCACACCTTCTTGTTCCCTCTCTCCACAACCCTGTTAAGGTTCGTCGGCTTTATCTCATACGAGTGTGCAGAGTGTATTGCAAGATGGAGGACACGCGTTGTCATATCCTCCACAATCCTGTTTGCTATTACCGAAAAGAGAATGCTCTTCGACTCTATGAGCACAGAGGAGAGCGTCCGGAACACAAAGAAGGTCATCGCATTGCTGCAGATAGAAGACACATCTACAGCACCTACTCCTTTGACGTCTCCAAGGCTATTGATGATCATGCCTCGCCTCTTGATCGAGGCCACGTCAAGCCACTTCCCAAAAAAGATGCACAGGGCCAGTGCAGCCATGACTAGCATCTCGGCCATGGATGTAGGCCTCGCCATAGAAAACAGCCTCCGCCATATAGTCCAGTGAGATATTCCTTTCATCAGATATAGAGATAAGGGTAGATAAATGTTTTATTGGGCCGCCATTCATAGGAAACGTTTTAATAAACTACCGGTAAATAGGATATGCCTCCACAAGATTGGATATTCTCCTTCTCAGATCCACAACCAGGCCATTGCACATAAACTCCTTGCTGGACACCGCCTTCTCAACTTCTGCCTTGGACATCCTCTTCCCCATGGACATCTCTCTGCACAGAGTGACAATGCCGTTGATTATGTCTCCAACCTCCTTCATCTCGCTAGTCCCAAACCCTCGGGCAGTCACTGCATACGTGCCAATGCGTATTCCAGACGGATTCAGTGGGCTGGTGTCTCCAACAACAGTGTTTCTGTTCACACTCACCCCAAGCCTGTCACACACTTGCTCCACAATGCTTCCATCAACCCCCTTACTCCTGAGATCCACCAGAAACATATGGTTGTCAGTCCCCCCAGTGGGAATCTCAAATCCTAGAGACAGCAGGTAGTTGCACAGTGCCCTCGAGTTCTCCACAACCCGGCTCGTGTACTCCGCAAACGAGGGTGTCCTTGCATGCAGAAGCGCAGAGGCAATCCCTGCAATCGTGTGGTTGTGCGGTCCCCCCTGCAGCATCGGAAACACTGCAAAGTTGATCTTCGTCTCAAGATCCACAACATCCTCCCCTTTCCTCACGCTCTTCCTATAGAAAATAAGAGCCCCGCGAGGCCCCCGCAGCCCCTTGTGCGTCGTTGTCATAACCACGTCACAGTGCCTGAACGGGCTCTCCATCAGGCCAGAGGCAATCAACGGAGAGATGTGCGAAATGTCTGCAAACAGAAACGCATTGTTCTTGCTTGCTATCTGCGAAAGCCTCTTGTAGTCAATGTCCCGAGAATATGCACTGTACCCGCAGATCAGTATCTGCGGCAGAAACTCCATGAAGGACTTCTCAAGCCCAGAGTAGTCAATAAGCCCATCGTCGCCTATCCTGTAAGGCTTCGAGTCAAAGTAAACGCTGGTGGCAGATATCTTTCTTGTCTTTGTCTTGTATCCGTGTGTCAGGTGCCCTCCGCACGGCAGGTCAAGCCCCATGATCCTCCCTCCAGGAGGAACAATCCCTGTGTAGACAGCAAAGTTTGCAGGGCTCCCAGAGTATGCTTGCACATTGACCCCCCATACCTCGGGATCCAACGAAAACAGGTCAAGAGCCCTCTTCTGGCAGAGAACCTCGATCCTGTCCACCCACTCAGTCCCTCCGTAGTATCTTCCTCCCACCTTACCCTCAGAGTACTTGTTGGTCAGTACAGACCCACTTGCCTCCATCACACTCAGATGAGCATAGTTCTCACTTGCTATTAGGTTTATTGTACTCTTCTGCCTTTCAATCTCCCCGCCAATAAGAGCATAGAGCTCAGGATCAGACGTCGCCATCGCCTCTGTCCAGAACCCCTTCTCCTTCGCGTCCACCATGCCTCTCCCCCTCCACAAACTTAAATACCGTTGGAGGGAAAACACTCCTCTCAGACACTCATGTCCATCTTGATCGGAGGGTGCGGATCATACCCCACAAGCAAGAAGTCCTCGTACTCAAAGTCCTCCAGCCTTTCCCGACTCTCCTTTGGCCTGATAAAAAGCTTTGGGAAGGGCCTTGGTACCCTCTCCAGCTGCAGCCTCAGCGAGTCAACATGGTCCAGGTATATGTGGGTATCCCCAAGGAAGTGCACAAACTCCCCAGGCTGAAGCCCAGTCAGGTGTGCAACCATTATCGTTAGCAGTGAGTACGAGGCTATGTTGAAGGGAACTCCCAGCCCAACATCTCCAGACCTTTGGTACATTGCACAGTTCAGCTTTCCCTCCATCACATTGAACTGGAAGAGCACGTGGCAGGGTGGAAGCGCCATCTCTCCCAGCGCCACAGGATTCCATGCACACACAACCATTCTTCTGCTGTTGGGATTCTTCCTGATCATATCAACCACATCCTTGATCTGATCCACCCCCTTGCCCTCATAGCTAGACCCAGATGTCTCGTACGGCGCCCCAAAGTGCCTCCACTGGAATCCGTATATCGGCCCAAGGTCCCCCTCCTCCCTGTCAATCCCCAGAGACTGCAGGAACTCCTTCGACCCGTTCCTCTCCCAGATCCTAACTCCCTTTTTCTCGAGGATCTTCGAGTCAGTCTGCCCCCGGAGGAAGAACAGAAGCTCCTCAACAACGCCTTTGTAGAAGACCCTTTTTGTGGTCAGCAGGGGAAACGTGTTGTCCTCAAGAGAGAACCTCATCGTTGCTCCAAATACAGACAGTGTCCCTGTGCCCGTTCTATCCATCCTCTTGACTCCGCTTTCCAGTATGTGTTTCACTAGATCAAGATACTGACGCTCTGGATGTCTTGGTTCCTGAGGCATATGGATCCTTGGGATCAAGGTTTTTATTGGGCCGGCAGTGGCTATAGGGCCCCGTGTTTAATATAAATAAACATCTTGAAGGTTATTCCGTTCTCTGTAAATGCATTCGCCTCTGTGTTGTAGAAGGCATCTGCAAGGTCTTTGCCAACGAGTCCCGAGACCTCACGTGTAATGTCTCTTCTTTCATAGGCGTCCCAGTCTATGCGGGGAAAGAACACATCGCATTCAAGAGACTCAGAGATTTCGGTAGCAAATATAATATGGGCCCTCCCGCTCTGGATCGCAAGGCTGTAGATGTCGTGTCCTCCTATCACAAACACCATCGAGGACGAAGGAATCCTCAAGTGCTCGATGTCTCCAAATGCTGAGATGAAGAGCGTGTTTTCTGTGCTGATCCCCGGCCTTCTTGATAGAACAATATTCGTGCGGTTCGGAAGGGGCTGGAACCTGGGAGGAATCGAGTCCCATGTCTTCCTCCCCATCACTACGGCATTCGACGAGGATGGAGAAAGATCGATGCGGTCTGAAGTAATGAGGGGAACACTCTGGGAAAGGGTTCTGAACCAGGACATGTCTGTTCTTAGAGGAGGCCAGGGCAGCCTGTTGTTCTTTCCTATCCCCTTGTTCTTGGCAAAGGCAACAATTAAGGCAAACATGGGAATATTTATTGCAAGTGATATAATGAAGAGTAAAAACAAAGGGTATGAAGTGGATTGAATTGATGATTGGATTGATGCCCATGATTGAAGGCAGAAAAATGGAAGGAAGCAGTGGGACAGAATTTCCTCGAAGGCTGGACAGGACTGTTGTTCCTTCGCACTACGACCTGCATGTGAAGGTGATGGACACGGGGTTCTGCGGAAACGTAGGGATCCGGGTGGATATCTCGCAGCCTGTGGATGAGATAATGATGAATGCAAAGGAGCTTGACGTACTGAGTGCAGGGATTGAGATTGATGGAAGGAGGATTGATGGAGAGGTGGTCATGGGAGACGACGAGAAGGAGTACGAGGTTGTAAGGATCAGGTTTCCCTCGACGATACCCAAGGGAGAAGGATACATTGTGGGAGAGTTCTGCGGAGACTACAACTCTGGTCTGGTTGGGTTTTACAAGAGCGGGGGAGAGTCGAAGGTCTACAGCACACACTTTGAGCCGACGGATGCAAGAAGGGTGTTTCCATGCTTTGACCAGCCCGATATGAAGGCAACGTTTAGCATTTCGATTGATGCGCCGTCAAACCTTGTTGTTCTGTCGAACAGCCCCTCTGTGCCTTCGCTGCGGAAGGAGTATGGAGACAGGGCGATTGAGTACTTCACGAAGACAAGCAAGATGTCTACATATCTTGTTGCATTTGTTGCTGGCGAGCTTGAGTACATTGAGGACTGGAGCAAGTCTGGAGTGAGGCTAAGGGTGTATGGACAGGGGAAGGAAGAGGCGTCGTGGGGAAGGTATGGGCTTGAGGTTGCAAAGAGATGCATCGACTACTTTGAGGAGTACTTTGGGATTGAGTATGAGTTTCCTGAGAAGGGGATGGCAAAGATAGACATGATTGGGATTCCGAGCTTTGGCAGTGGAGCGATGGAGAACTGGGGGCTCATTACGTTCCGAAAGGAGAGTCTTCTGTACTCTGATGGAAAGGACAGTGTTGAGCAAAAGAAGAATGTAGCTGAAACTGTGTGCCACGAGCTGGGGCACATGTGGTTTGGAAACCTTGTGACGATGGAGTGGTGGGACGACCTGTGGCTGAACGAGGGATTTGCAACATGGATATCGTTCAAGGGGATGTCTGAGATAGGGAAGGAGTATGTTGACTGGGATGTCGAGGGAGAGTTTGTGCTGTGGAATGTGATACGGGGGATGCTTGAGGATGGGCTTGGAAAGAGCCACAAGATCCGGATGGAGGTTTCCGATCCTGGAGAGATTGGAGAGATCTTTGATGCGATCAGCTACAGCAAAGGAGCAAGCATCATCAGGATGGTTGAGAAGTATGTTGGGGAGTCTGTATTTATGTCTGGGATCCGGCGATACATCAAGGAGCACATGTATGGGAACGGGAATGGAATGAGCCTGTGGAAGGCGATTGGGGAGTCCTATGGAAAGGACATTTCGTCGATGGTTGAGGGATGGATTTCGCAGGCAGGATACCCTGTGATAAGTGTCAGCGAGAGTGGGGAGAACCTCGTTCTGTCGCAGAGGAGATACTCGATGCTTGGAAAAAGCGACGACAGCATGTGGATTGTGCCTGTTGTGATAACATGGGGGTCTGGAGAGAACGAAAGCATTGAGGTTGGAGAGAGAGAGGTTGTGATTCCACGGAGAAGCGATGTGTACAAGGTGAACAGCTCGTATGCAGGGTTCTACCGGGTGCTGTACGAGGCCGATGCACTGAGAAGGCTTGAGGAGAGGCTTGAGGAGATGGGCGACATGGACCGAGTGAACATGGTCGAGGATGTGTTTGGGCTTGGATTTGGACTGTATGGAGGGATTGGAGAGAGGCTCCGGAAGATAGGGGAGTACTACTCTGACGGATACTGTGTTGCCCGAAGCACGGTTGAGAAGCTGATGCGGATCCGGAGTGTGTTCTACGACGATGCCGAGATTGTGTCTGCGGTTGACAAGCGAGTTCTGGGGCTGATTGAGGAGAGGATTGAGTCTATTGACACCTCTGTGTGTGAGACGTCTGTGGAAAGGATCAGCATGAACAAGTACCTGCTGTCTGTTGGCATTGAGGTTGGAAGTGCCTCTGCGATGAGGAAGGTGTCTGAGCTGTGGAGGCGGCACGTCGAGGAGGGAGCGGAGCTTGGAGAACTTCGGTGGATTGTGTACAAGGGAGTTGTTGACGACAACCTTGAGCACCTGATTGGGGAGTACAAGAGTGGAAGGAGGCCTGGAACCCGATGGGAAGTGATAAGTGGGTTCAGCGGGATAAAGAGGAAGGAGAGCTTTGCAGAGGTTGTGAAGAGGCTGTGCGAGTTCAGTGTTGAGGACATTGGTGTGGTGATAGCAATAATCTGCAGAAGCGGGAACTTCCGTGACGAGATGGTTGAGTATGTTGTGTCGCACCGGGAGGAGCTTTATTCGATGGTGCAGAAGAATGTGATGCTATACAACACCATTGTGATGTCTCTCCGGCATGTGAGCAGTGACCCAATGGTGGAGAAAGTGTCCGAGTTCCTTTCTGGGATCAAGCACTCTGGAAGCAGTCTGAGCATTGAGAAGGTGCGAGACGAGATTGAGTGGAGAAGAAGGATGAGAGGAGTAAGAGACGAGATCCTTGCAGGACTCTGCTCCTCTGAGTGAATAAACAGGGTTCTCTGTAGATTTTTGGAGATGTTTGACTTGTATAGTTTTATTGTATTATAGAAGGGGTGGCTGTCTCCTTCTTGGCTTTCATTGTTCTAGCTTACTCATCCTCTCCATTACCATTACCATTGTTACCATCGCCTTCGCATTCCCCAAGCTGTGAGCTGTTGCCACTCAAAGGATTGTCGTTACCTCCACCATTGCCATCTCCAAGCATTTCTTTGGCTTTGTTTATTCCCCCGGTGAGGTCGCCACTGCCATTACCGTCACCGCTCGTTGCAAGAGCCTTTGCGAGGAACGAGAGTGAGAAAAGAAAAAGAGTCTTTGAGTTCATTGCAGGGATGGACGGGATGGTTGCTTATGTAGTTGAGAGTTAAGGAGAGAGGCAAGTGGTGGCGAGGGAGGCGCAATATCCTGTTTTGGATGTGTGTCCTGATTGGGCTGTGCGGAGAAGAGTGACTGCTCGTTTGCACAATAAAGGAGTGTGTGTGAGGTGTGTCTTCTGATGCAGAAGAGCAGTGGGTGGATGCATAGAGAATCATAGGCATAGGTTTATTGGATGGAGACGGGCATTCCCGGCTAGCCATTTCTACAGTAAGGACGGTCTTCCTGCCAAGGCTGTGTCCTGCTTTTCCAGCATGTGGGCAGCAGGGCTCTGATCGGCCAAGCTACCAGGTGTTCTCTGTCGTGCCCCGGGGAGAGACACCGAAGTTCTTGGAGTAGAAGGAGATGAGGGCAGCAGAAATGGGATCTGTCCTCGATGGAAGGTGGCTCAGCATGACATTAGTGTTTACAAAACGTAGGTCTTCTGTTGAGGCTGTGTCTCTGCTGGAATTCTTGCTATGCATGGGATGTTGTATGTGGGTGTTTATGGATTGTGTGGTGAAGTTGGGAGGCAAGATGGATTGCTGCTCCTGTCTCTGCTCCTGCCTGTTGTTGGGGGTGGATTTCTTAGATGTGATTGGGTAGTGGGTGATGTTGCGTCTGTGTGATATACTCTGTGAACTGCTATAATCGAGATGTTCGTCATTATCCCTATACGGAGAATCCCTGTCGCGGATGCCAATCAAGGATGCCATCCCATGGATAAGACTGATTTGGCAAAAGAGATTGCTAAAGTGTTGGCCAATAATGGTGGTGAGACTGTGCTTAATGATGATTATCTGAGATGTATTGAGGCTCTATTTAGAGTCTGGCAGCGAGAGTGTTTGTGTGTCAAAAGCCTTCTTGTTCTAGAATACAAGATCCAAGCCTTCCTTGGTAGTGATCGGGGCTGGAAGCTATCAGAAGAAAAGAGGGACCTTTTCAAAGAAGTCACGGACATGATAGATTGTGCAGAGGCGACAAGTTGGTACTGTGAAGCTTTGTGTGATGTGGTGTTTGTGTTTATGCTGTTGTGTTTATGTGTGCCTGTCTGTGAGTGGTTATGATAGAGAGATTGATTAGTTATGACATTAAATATTTATATGAATATTGCAGGGGATGTTTTTAGTTTTGTGTGGCCCATCCATTGAGGGATATGGAGTCGAGGGCTGATGATAGCATGGACACGAGTGGAGATCTGGAGACATATCGGCAGACGAAGATGAAAGAGATGGAGGGTCTTGAGCAAGAGATCCAGAGCAGCAGGGAGGCTCTTGATAGGCTGAAGGATTGTGATGACGAGAGAATTAGGGGGATGGTTGAAGATATGGAGAGAGAAGTGGATGAGGTTGTTGATGAGCTTGCCACAGCCAGAGATGCAGTGAGTGAAGCCAGAAGCAAGGGATTTTTGATGTGTTGTGTTGTGACTGGTTAGTATTTGTGTGTGGTGTGTTGTGTTTGTGATGATGTGTGTGAGTTTTTAGCATCAGGTTGATTCTGCCTGACGTGGATGCTATTCTCTGGGGCTAAGCCATGCATGTTTATGAAGCCTTTATGGGGGATTGACGGACGGCTCAGTGATAGTACGATGATTTGATTGGGAGCCTGGATGTAACTGTGGGAAACTGCAGGTAAGTTCTGGGGGTGGTAGTTTGTAGCTACTGCGTACCGAGTAAGTTGTAGGCCTATCAGCTGGTAGTTAGGGTAATGGCCTAACTAGGCGGAGACGGGAGACGGGGGATCAGGGTTTGATTCCGGAGAGGGAGCCTGAGAGATGGCTACTACGTCCAAGGATGGCAGCAGGCGCGAAACTTGCCTAATCCTTATTGGGGAGGCGGTTATGAGAAGTAAGATGTTTAGCAAGTATAAATTTGTTGTGATTTACTGGAGGGCAAGTCGGGTGCCAGCAGCCGCGGTAATACCTGCTCCAGTAGTGTCTATGGTGAATGCTGCAGTTAAAATGTCCGTAGTTGTTTGTATGTCTTTTGAGTGATGTTTATGGTTTTTAGTGGATGTAGTTTTATTGTAGCAGAGGACGAGGGGCACTGGATAGTTGGGCGAGGGGTGAAATACGAAGACCCTGACTGGACGAAGAGAAGCGAAGGCTGTGTTCTTGGACTTTTGTGGTGATGAAGGACGAAGGCTAGAGGATCGAAATCGATTAGATACCGTTTTAGTTCTAGCAGTAAACGATGCCGACTGGACGGGACTGTTTTAGTGTTGTCCGAGAGAAATCTTAAGTATGTGGGTTCTGGGGATAGTATGCTCGCAAGAGTGAAACTTGAAGAGATTGACGGAAGGACACCACAAGGAGTGGAGTGTGCGGCTTAATTTGACTCAACGCGGGGCAACTTACCGGTTCTGAAGTGAGTGTGAGAGTGTTTTTACATGATGCTTACGGCGGTGGTGCATGGCCGTTTTAAATGGATGGCGTGAGCTTTGGATTAAGTTACGTAAGATGTGAGACCCTTTTTGACTGTGCTCTATGGGGCAAGGGAGGAATGGAACAGAACAGGTCCGTTATGCCCTGAGATGAAGCGGGCGGCACGCGCACTACGATAGATGCCTATGTGGGCTACTGTGAGGGATGAAGCTGTGTAATGGGCTTCTGAACGTGGAATTCCTAGTAAGAATGATTGAACAAGTTATTTTGAATGTGTCCCTGTCCTTTGTACACACCGCCCGTCGCTATCTAAGATGACGCAGTGGACGAAGATTGAGAGGTCTGAGTCTTTCGTGTTAGATAAGATATAAGTCGTAACATGGCTGCTGTTGGAGAACCAGCAGCAGGATCAGTATGTTGATTTGATTATTTTGTGGGGATTTTTAGTTTTTTAGTTTTTCTTTCTCTATCCATGGGATTGATTGGCATTATCTGCGATGAAGGACGTGCTGGAGGACGATATGCCGTTTTTTTTAGCGGATGTCTGAATTAGGTGTTTGTGCGCCTGTGGACCCCTTTGACTTAAGCATATTACTAAAGGGAGGAGAAGAAACTAAATAGGATTATCTGAGTAGCGGCGAGTGAAAGGATATGAGCCTGTGTGGTAATCACGTGTGTGAGTTGTGAATTAGGATGACGATGCTGAGGACGGATTGGAATCTGTTTTCTTAGGGGGTGATAGGCCTGTAAGTGTTGTCTTTTTTTGTGATGAGTAGGGTTGTTTGGTAGTGCAGCCTGAATGTGGGTGGTATGTGCATCCAAGGCTAAATATGTGATGATGACCGATAGCGAATAAGTAGAGTGATTGAAGTGTGAAAAGATTAATGATGAGAAATGAAAATGGATTGAGTGAATGGGGGTTTTTTTCCCACCCGTCTTGAAACACGGACCAAGGAGAGGATGATTACATTGTTGAGCGAGAGCGATTGGATGTGATGATCCGACCCGAAAGATGGTGAACTATGTTTGTATTGATTGAAGGGATGCGAAAGTGTTCTGGAGGATCTAAGCCATTCTGACGTGCAACTCGATGGCATGATATGGACATAGGGGCGAAAGACCAAACGAACCATCTGGTAGCTGGTTCCCTCTGAAATGTCTCTCAGGACGGCGGCGACTGATTATTTATGTAAGATGTTGTAAAGCACTAATGACTTTTGTCGTTAAACTTTGAAGATGTCTTTTAATGATGTTGCTAGTGGGCATATTGTGGTAAGCATGATGTGCGAGGAGGGATGAACCTTTTTTGCGGCTAAGGAGTCTTATGCAAGGGAAGTGAATCTGGCGGTTTGATTTTGACAGTTGGACGGTGGCCATGGAGGTTGGCATCCGCTAAGAAACGTGTTGCAACGTACCTACCGAATTGGGCGCTGGAGAAAATGGAAGGGATTGAATTGCTATCTGATGCCGCTGTGGTTTTGCTGAGTAAGAGGGCGATATTATTCTGATGAAGGTCCTCGCGTGAGCGGGGGTGGAGGGGTGATATGAGCAGATCTTGGTAGTAGTAACAAGAAAATGATTTAGGATGTGGACGAGGGTTCCCTATTTTTAGGGGTGAATCGACTGTTTATACGGAGACGCATTGACGATTGTGTGTATGTATGCTTTGAGGCGACTTGATGATGACGGATGGGGGTAACCTTTACTCTAGGATAGCAGAACTAGGGTGATTTTTGTTGTGGATTGTTAAGAGACGAAGCAACTGATGTGGGGAGTGCCTGTTCCGATGAAAAAGAAGTGTATGTGTCGTACCTATACCGCATCTGGTGTCCACTGTTTGCCACGGAAGCGTTTTATTTAAAGGTTGTAAGGGAAGTCGGCAAAATGGATGTGTAACTTTGGGAGAAGGATTGGCTCTAGCGTGCTAGAACTGTTTATTGTGGGGAATCTGACTGTTTACTAAAAACATAGCTTTGCGAAAGGACGCAAAGTGAATTCTGCCCAGTGCACTTTTAGTTATGACTTTTTAAGTTTAAGCGAGTGTAAACGGCGGGAGTAACTATGACTCTCTTAAGGTAGCCAAATGCCTCGTCATGTAATTAGTGACGCGCATGAATGGAGCAACGAGATTCCCACTGTCCCTACGACTTGTATTGTGAACCTACAGCCAAGGGAACGGGCTTGGGCTGATCAGCGGGGAAAGAAGACCCTGTTGAGCTTGACTCTAGCATGTGAGAAGTGCTGGGGGTGGTTATGAAGAGAGGTGGGGAGTTTGTGCGAGACCACTATGACTGCGCCTCAGCGGTTTATTTATGGATGTGGGGAGTTTGGCTGGGGCGGCACGACTGCTAAAGATTAACGCAGACGTCCTAAGGCGGGCTCAGCGGGGAAGGAAACCACGCGTGGAGCACAAGGGCATAAGCCTGCTTGAGACTATTCCTATTGCGGGATTGTTTTGGGGGAAACCCTGGCCTAGAGATCCCATGTCCTATTAGTGTTTGGGACATGGGTGACAGAAAAGTTACCACAGGGATAACTGGCTTGTAGCAGCCGAGCGATCATAGCGACGCTGCTTTTTGATTCTTCGATGTCGGCTCTTCCTATCATCGTGAAGCAGAAATTGCGAAGTGTTGGATTGTTCACCCACCAACAGGGAACGTGAGCTGGGTTTAGACCGTCGTGAGACAGGTTAGTTTTACCCTACTGTGATTGACTGTGCAGTAAATCTTGATAGTACGAGAAGGAACTCTTGATTGCGACCTCTGGTGGAGCGGCGTGCCTGCTGGCTGTTGCGGAGCTACGTCGGGAGTATAATGGCTGAAGGCCTCTAAGCCTGAAGACTGACTGCGCTGTATTATGATTAGCGGAAGACGACCGTTGTGGATGCAAGCTGTACGAATGGAGGAGTATTCCGACATTTTGAGGCTGTGCATTTTGTGTTTTTGTGTGTGAGAGGGTGTGTTGTGTGTGATGCGTGGTGCTGTGTGGTGTTTTTTTTGTTTTGTGTGTGTTTGTTGTGTGTTTAGGTTATGGGTGAGTGATGATGTGTGTTGTGTGAGATAGTTGTTTGTGTTTATGCTGTTGTGTTTGTGTGTGATGATGTGCGTGATGTTAGTTTTAGTTTTTTTGTTGTGTGATTCTGGCTTTTTTTTTTATTTTGTGAATTGTGTATGTTGATGATTTTGATTATT